>NC_053410.1:12668057-12948057 GCF_016859285.1 Xiphias gladius
GGACCCGGTCTTAGATGAGTAACATTTGTCATTCAGGGTTGTGCTGTAGTAATTAGCTTGTCAGTGGGCACCAGGCTGAGCTGGCTCTTTCTGCTAGGAAAGATGGACAGACTGACACAGGAGCTGACAGCCAGTCGATAATGTGGCAATTAATGTCATAAATAATTCCTCTGCCAATTATTTCAAAATGGACTCTGTTCTTTCACAGGGGCTGGTACTCCCTTATCATTTCCTCTGATAAGAGGAACAACCATCTTCATCCCCCCTATAATTATGGGGCTTTTTATATGGAAATACAACATGGCCTCACTCTCTCCATATGTTTGTAGCACAGGGGTGAAAAGTAGAAAGTGGGAGACATAATATGCTAATGAATCTGTGTTTTGTGCCCTTTACCTTGGGTATTTCAGTGGGTCATATAGCAAGACCGTGAGACATTTGAAATGTCATTGGTATGAACAAAAAACCAAAAAGAATTTTGATGTGAAAATGCAGACAATTATGTGAGCGAGATCGATTGGAGATGATATTCTAAAGGTTGCCAAAGCTTAACCAACAGTGAGAATATTGATCCTGACGCCCCATCACTTGGTGGGAAAAATTACATCCATTCTCTTTCTTCAAGATGCAGGTCAATCAATTGCGGCAGGTGAGAATACCTGATGAGCTGGAACCAGCAAGGGTTCACTGAATAGTAAATGTGCTCTATATTGGAGGGATAAAAAAGGGAAAAGTGGGAATTTGCTTTGAAATGCTTATTATCCACCACCTCTGCCTGTTTTCACGGGCTCATTTGTCTCGACAAGTGACTCAGTCACTGTGAATGGTCCCCATCAGCCTGACACTAAACTCTTCCTGTGAAATGTATGAGCAAATAAAGTGAGCTCAGCACATGTAAAGCCCTCCTAATGCATTGTAAAACAGCCTTAAACACATCAGATGTATCTTCGGGATGGGAAGGTCGCTCTGATGGTAATATATGGTCTGTGCTGAGAAGTCTCAAGGTCGTGTCAGATTCGCCTACATAATGCATGATTTCCCGTTACTCTTAGACTCCAATCATGCCTCACAAGCCTTGAGATGAAAATTTTACTAAGTAAATCAGCCACCTTGCTGGCATTTCTATTACCCCTCTGTGTGTACTGACAGAGAAGATGAATAACGCCAAATAATAACACGTGGTAACAAATCATATTTACTACTCACAGAGAGCAAAGCTGCAGCGGATGTAGAGCCGTTAAGTGGTTTTTGTTATTCTTTCATCTTGCCTGTACAGCTTTTACTTCAGTTTTTTTGTTTGTTCTGTGTGTGCATGCGTGTAAATGTGTTCTTTGTACTTTATGGAGATGAGTGTGTCACTCCTCCACTTGTCACTGTCCCCTTGTTAGATTGTGTGCGTAATTATTGTGTCATTTATTGCACGAGAATTGCTTGCTTTGAATAAAGCAGTTAAATGACCCTGTTAGCATAATTAATTTAACCATCCTGAGGGGCTGCAAAGTCTCAGTCTCATGAATATTAATTATTGTCAGTGTCAGTGCTAAATATTGTACGACAACAACGCAACACGTTTTTGTTTTGTTTTTGTTTTGAAGTGAAACACTGTTTGATGCAATTTTGGAGTGAAATTTTGACTCTTTGTTCCTGATTTACAATCACTTTCTCTAAATTTTCTTTTAATAACACATTGACATAGAAGAAACATGTAAAATACAATACTCTCCAATGGCTGCATGTTATCAGATGAATATTAAAACAGACACTTTCTCTTTTATTGCTTCAGCTGGAACATTATACAGCAACCACATTCATTTGGCAGAGAACATACAGTAATTATACAGCATGGTATGGCAGAGGGCATGTAATGTTTGCATTTTAATGTGCACACTCTCAGGCCCTACAGCCATACTTAACATGACACAAGGCATCAGCCATTGATTTTACATGCTTGACTTGAACAATCAAACATTTCAAAGGAAATTCCTGGAAATACTGGCATTTACTACTTTTCCCCACAGTACAAGGCCCTTAGGGTGGAGATGCTGATTATGTGTGTGTGTGTGTGCGTGTGTTTATCTTACAACTGGACATGAACAAGAACCAGAAAAAGCCCTCAGGAGAGATGGATGGTTTTCTCACATGGGCAATTCTGTTTTACTCCATTGAGGCCCAAGAGAATACTTGAACAAACAGTGTACTGTACATAGAGCCAGCACCTTCAGTACCCATGTAATCACACTGTTTCGTGCAACTGGCTGCTATAGTATATGTGACTGTCTTTCTGGATCACCATGGGAAGCTTGGTGGATGCAGAAATCACACTCCCCACTTCAAAACAGAACGGAATATTTCCCATGAACATCTTTGAACTGCAGACAATATTCATACATTTCATATGAATACACACATTATGGGCCCCACCGCAGTGTGACCTGAGGGAGGAGTGTGTCGTGTTGCGTGTCAGACTTGATGGTATTTCCTGTGGCGCTCTGATCCTATCTCTGGGGTCGTCTGGAGGGCCCTCTCAAACAGCTCAGCCTGGCCTTGGCCGATGACAGTGACATACAGAAGCAGTCGATTTTTGACACACGACAGTGACTAATGGTGAGGAAAAGGTGAGGGAGATCTGTTCTGAGGCCATTCTTAAAGACATGGAAATCCAGCCCATCTCCAAAGGTTATAACTTAGCACAAATGAAATCCTTGAATCATGAATACTGCAGTTATCAGTATTTGTGATTCAAGGATGGCAGGTGAGCAGCTATTTACTTCAGCCGATCTTGCTTTTATGGAAGTAATACTGGTGGTCAATGGCAGGGAGCTCATGTTTTAAGTATGTTTTCATCTTCTGTGAATAGCATTTAAAGGTAACTTACTGACTTATATTTGTGTTCTGTAGTGTAGCAACTTGGCTATTAGTAATTTATGGAATTGATGAAAAGCACATCATTATGCCTGTTGACTTTCTGCAACTAAAAAGGTAAATACGGAATCCAGCAACCATCACATTAAACAAACAAAAAAAAAGTCGAATAAACATGGCTACATGTGAAGCTAAAAAAAATGAAAGGATCAAACATAACACCCAAGTCACTAGGGTTCATCTTCTGAGGACCATAAATGTCTGTCCAAAATTTGACAGTTAAACTTTACATGAGACTTCGACAGTGGTTGAGATGTTGTAGTTTCAGTCTAGACCAAAGTGTCAGAAGGACAGATCGATGGTACCATCCCAAGAGGCACGCTGCTAACATGGTTTAAACAAATACAGCAGTGAACCTCTTCAGAAATTGGGGGGAAAAGTTATTTGTTTTTGTGTGTGGACAATAATTTATGTTCTGGAAGTTAAGTATTAGGCTACTTCAGTCAAAGCAGAGTAGTTCTCACAACAAACTATACCAATCATTCAGCATTTCAAATATGCATATGGTGATTTAATGCCAATAGCACAAAATATTGATTTACTCACTAGAATTAGTTTGAATGTCCCTGAGCTAAAGGTTTATTGGTTGTTATGCTTCTTCTCTTCTATGTGTGGGTAAAGTTCAGCCGTGAACCTTTTGCATTTGGGTATTAGTAATGTTTTTTTCTCTCTCAGACAGCCTGATAGGCCTAACCTTGTCTGTTTTTCCAAACATATTGATTAGCCTGTGAGAAGAGAGGGGCTATGAGACTGAGTGCAGAGGCTAAACTTGAAGTAATTGACTTCCTACTAATAGCATCCCATTATTTCACAATAAGGGAAAAAAGTTTTACACTTTTATTTCTGAGGACATTGTACATGAGTTTGAAGATGGCAGAGCTAAATTTTCCGGTTGGGACCAAATGATGAAATGAATGTCCCTGTATTATTAGTACTATCAGAATGATGATTTGCACCCTGGCAACCCGAGCTGCCTGATTTGAGAAACATTATCTTAATTTCATGATAAGCCAACAATGACAGCCTCCCACAAATTGAGGAGTCTGCTGTTTGCCCGATAGAAAATCCAACCGTCAGTAACGAGCTTAGCGAGGAAGACTCACCAACTTTTCCCGAAGAGGACATTCGACACAAATTACGAATGGCAGTGGCAGGCAGAAAAAAAGAGAAAAGCCAACCTCTGTGCCTTTGTTGTTCTCCTTTAATTCTGTTAATCGCCCCCAGGTAAAGATTAGCTGCTCTTGCCAATTTAATTCAGCCTCAAATGATGCTGCTACAAGGTCACTTTTTCTTTTCTTCCTCTCCTCCTCTGTCTCTTTATTCACCCCTCCTTGCCTGCCCCCCTCCCATCCCACCCCCCTCTTTCCTCCATTTCTCTTTCCATGAGCAGGATTGAGTTGTCATGTAGTTCTAATAGGCAGCACAGGGAATCATTAGTCCACCTCGGCTCCCTGACTGATGGGTATTTCACTCCAATCATCTGAGTACTGTGCGTGTGTTTGCGTAGGTGTGTGTATGTGTGCGTGCAGAATGAGATAAAGAGTGGGAGTACATCCCCCCCCACCATCCAACACACACAGACACACACACACACAAATCCTCCGCCACAGACATCACCATCCCCCCACCTGCCACTGCATTGTGTGCCTGCTGCTATTGACGGAGTGTCAGAGCTGAGGGGAGATGTCTTAATCAACTTGGACACACTGGGCATTGATTTGACAAGCTGCTGTAATGACCTTCTTGTTTTCGTAAAGGATCACTGTTTATCTGGGCCACAACTGATGCGCTGAGCATGCCTCATCGTCATGGAAACTATTATCACGGCTGAATTCGGATGGGGCTCAGTCTTCGGATCTCTCTTTTTCTCTCTCTGTCTCTCTCCGTCTCTGTCACACACACACACAAACACACTGTCTCTTGCGCACACATGCAGCCACACGTATTGGTATTGATATGAGGCAGTGTAACCAGATGTGTTTGTGTGCACTGTTTACTGTATGTGTGTGTTTGTGCTTGAATGTGATGTTTAAAACGTCCAGTCGAAATTGTCAGGGGTCAAAGGGAAATGTTATAATTGGTGTCAACATCTTTCACATCAATGTTATGGAAATCCTTACAGACTGGATGGACTGACTGAGAAGGCTCAATAATCCCATGACAGCCATTTCATTTACCTGCCTCCCAGCTCTTTCGGGACATTATTTTAAAGGCTGTAGCTCATTGATTTACTAAATGACCCATATTGACATCTAGAATGGACATTTTATTCTCAATGGAAAAATGAAGAAGCAAAAAATATCTATACAGTAATTTAAAGAAGATTAAAACAATTTTTAAGCTTCTAGAAAAAAGGTCTCTATATAAAATGATATTTTTTATATGATTGTCCTCTTTCTGTTGTCAGCCCTAATCTTAGAAGTTTAGTTTAGTGACATGGATTTCTTATATGAATTATGATCTTATATCAGACAGAGCATGTTTTAAAGATTAACGGAAAGATTGCCTTTGTTTGTGTTCAGTCACTAGCGCATGAACAGTGTGGTGCTCCATCACCTGGTTCATGGCCACAGGCACACCCTGCTGCCTTAAGAAGACGACACTCCGCTGGGTCGATTTGCAGGGATCTCAGGTTCAGGCTGCTGTCAGCTTCTGTCAGGGCAATCAGAAACACTCAGCCTCCCCTGAATAGCCCGCACAGCAGACGGTTAATATTATTGGCATTCTGACACCCTCTCGCTGTGACCAAGTGTGTAAAATTGTTAATAAGGAACATGATGGGGCCACTGCATGCCATCTCGAGAAAGGAAAAGCTGGCTCTTGTTGGCAGTTATCCAAATAACAGGATGAGACGTCCGAGGACAGGTGATTTGCGTCCTTAGCAGAGTTGTGGAGAGGTGTGTTTTGGCAGGGAAGAAGCGAGGAAAAGTCACAGAAGTCACATGGTAAACATTGTCCTTGTGCTTTATCCATCTGTACAACTCCTTGTAAAATGTACACGGAGACCCTTGTATGCACTGTTTGGAAAAATTGCCAAAGACACTTTCCATAGACGTGGCACTTTAACACTTGAGGGCTAGCCTACATTATGTATGATAGTCATCTCATCTATACTAAAACAGGTAAAGGTTGTCGGGGTATCAGCTTTAAGTATGGCTGAAAACAAGCTGCTTGTTTACTGAGATCCACTGTTATTAGTTGTTTCTATGCTTCCCCCTGAAAGTCTCAATGTGACACTGTGATAAGGCAAACAGTATTCCCCTGCTTGCTTAGAGCAGGTAAGTCATTATTTTTAAAGGCACAGTATCTCCAAGGCACAGAAGGACACGTTGATAGCAGAATAAAGTACACAATCGTAAACGTTTATGTCAGTATTTCTCACTGTATGATTACATTTTTATGGTTCATATTCTGATATGGCTTGTTTTTGCTGCCACCGCCAGAGCAATGAGACAGGCCCAGAGGTGGCATTTCTCCTTTGCTTTATGGGGGGCGAGATGCTTAAAGGAGAGTCCTGGTCGGTTTCGTTCGGTAAACACACTGCCAAGCTAAATGGCTGATCAATCAATTTCACTGGGATCGATCTGCATCAGTTCTGCCTGCATGCACACACCCGGAGCCACTTTATTGTAAATCAATCATTTTGAAAACATCTCACAGAGGGGCCCATCCTCACTAACAAGCCATCAATTCCAACTGCCTCTGTAGCACCCTTATCAGGCCACAAATCAACAGCCACACAAACATCTGCTCCATTTCCATCACTTTCCCCCTCTGCCTCGCTCTGTCTTTTACCCCCGCTCAGTCCCCACTACTTGTCGTGTTTTGATGGTGTGTCTGGCGAGGAGAAGAGAGGAGAGGCTGCGAATCTTCACCACACCACTTAGGATAACCCAAGGGTAATAGTGTTTGCACATTTGAGAGAGAAATGAGGACAAATGCCAGGGTGGGTCATACATTCGCCTTCTGACCAGCTTGTTTGACGTTGGAGTGTGAAATTGCACACTTCAGCTGAGGAGCGTGGAGGAGGGGGAGGAGGAGACCCGGAGACTTATGAGATGTCCACTGATTTCTTGCCATGATCGAGGAGTGGGTCGTCGTCTGAGAAGTCATCCTGCCTCATCATAACACCTCAGAATTGGTGCTGCTCATGATATTTGAAGGATTCTCAGGAGATATCTCAGTACCCTTGACACAGGCAACACAGGTGCTGTGTAACAAGCAGCCGATTATTTCAGTTGGAAAATTGCTGTGTTACATAAAGGTTAAAAATCCTTTAACTTCGGCAATGTTTAATGACATGCTTATCGCCGTCCAGGCAGCTTTGCGTAGAAATGTTAAAGCTCCATCAGGGGAAAGAGGATTACTTTCTCACTATATCATTTGCCCCTGGAATAACTGTATCTGTAAACCCGATCCACATTAAGATGCTACACATCCTGATGTGATGCACAAACATTCACAGCGCTGACATGACAGCACAGCTGGATACCTGGTATGATGTCCTTTGCTCATCCGCTTTCACCGTCTCCGTGAAGATAAACCAGCCAGTGTGGACAGAATGTGATTCGAATGCTATTCCCACCCATCACTGTGGATCCCCACTGATTGACACACTGACAGGTGAAAGTGACGGAGCAGCTAATAGCATGTCAGTAAACGTAAATCAAGACTAATGCCAGGCTCAATTGATAAGCGGATTGGTGTTGCGACTTGGACCACGGGGTCACCAACCCCTCCGCAGGATGGGAATTGGTAAAATACAATATTCATCTGAGGTTTCCCCTGGTGATAGTCAAGGTCGAGCATTTTGTCTGTTGTATATAGACTGTAAAGTGGTGACATGACAAGGGAATGCACAGAGGTTTATCATGATTTTTGATGTTGTGTTTCAAAAGTACTGAGTAAATAGTGAGCTATTATCAACTTAAATCCCTTTAGAAGAAGAAGTACTCAGATTCTTTGCTGAAAGGCCTTGCAAACATATTTTTTTAGTCAGCTTCTTACTTGTGAACACTGGGGTAAATTCATAGACATCCATTTTCTTCCCAAATAAGAACATGTTATTGTTATTTCAGTTGAGAGATTTCTGTCTGTGCCCTTTTGTCTGTGCTCTGTTCACCAGTTTAAAGTGGGCAGGCCTCAGTTGGAAAAAGGTGATGTCATGTATGTCCCTGCACCAATCAAGATTTGGCAACACATGAATCAAAACATGATGACAGTTGTGTGGTTGTTTGCTTATGTTGCCTGTGTAGGAGTT
This sequence comes from Xiphias gladius, assembly GCF_016859285.1. Taxonomy (NCBI): domain Eukaryota; kingdom Metazoa; phylum Chordata; class Actinopteri; order Istiophoriformes; family Xiphiidae; genus Xiphias; species Xiphias gladius. The sequence continues at coordinate 12,676,240 of NC_053410.1, forward strand.
TTTGATTGTTAAACCCTTTAATAAATAATACTTAAAGATTTTTTTTCCTGAACTTTACTGTCAGTTGTTGCTTATTTAGTCTTGAATGTTTAAGGTTATAGAGGAAGACTTGTTATTGAAACTGAGTTTTCAGGGGCTTCAAGTAAAAGTAAACATATATCACACTGCAGAAATACTCTTTTACAAGTACTAAGTCCTTGATTCAGAATCTTACTTAATCAAAAGCAATTTAAGTAATATCAGTAAAATCAACTTAAGTAGCAGAAGTAAAAGAACCAGCTCTTTCAAAGTTATATTAATTATCATATAATTATGAATAATCAATTAATAAAATTACTCTTATTAATAAAATTTCAGAAAAATTTTAATTGCAGCTGTTGTGGAGGGTCAGGGTTGTACGACCTGTAACTACTTCACATAATGTCAGGTATTTCTAAAAATGCTACATGTATGACAAGTAGTTTTGGATTAAAAATCTTAATCTGCAGCTAGAAGCTATAGTTGTAAAACACATTTAGTGAACTAAAAAGTATAATACATCCCTCTGAGGTAGCATAAAATTGAAATACTCAAGTAAAGTACACCTCAAATTTGTACTTAATTACACTACTTGAGTAAATGTTCTTAGTCACCTTCCGCCACTAGTTATTCCTGAGACTGAGGGATTAGAATAACAGAAGTAAACCTCTCTTTGTAGCTGGAAAAAAAATAAATAAATAAAATATAAAAAAAAGAGTTTCCAGTTTTAGAACACAAATACATCCATTTTAATTTGAGAAAATACAAAAAGAAACCATGTACAATCTATGTACAAACTTTTTGTACAAGACAGTATATTTATCAGCAGATTATATTTGACAGAGTCAGGTAGATCAACTCAGCACCATCAAATAATCAATTTTTCCATCATATCTAGAACACATCCAAACTAATTAGACTGCTATGTCAAACTCGCAATGACAATGTGCCAACAAATCCTATCTGTGATGCGCAAGAGCAATGTCCTGAATTCTTCCTGAACTGATAGGCAGCCAAAAAAATTAACATATATTGCAACTTTATTTAAAAAAACAAAAACAAAAAAAAAAATTGCTGAATGCAATTTTGATGTATTATTAAGACTTGAGACCCACCTCCCATCCCCATAAGTATTTTATTATCTATCTAGTATAATTCCCAGCAAATAAGTTATTATATCCATCCTTGACAGCATAAAATAGATTAACAAAAATTATGCAACATACTGTAACAGTGACATATGACGCATCATAGTCTTTGATCTGTTCAGTGGACAACAACACTTTTGATGTTACAGGCATGGGCCTCTATGTGCATCTTTCAGTCATCCATATCCAACTACACTACATGACAAAACCTGATAACCTGTAACCCAGCACACAGCAGAGGCGTCTGGTCTTGATAACTGCCCCTGCAGCCTATCAGGCCTCCTGAATGCCACTTTTCGCTATAGTGGGACTTAGTATGAGCCCTCCTCTTGACCTCCTGCACTGCCTGGCACTATACTGGCATGGAGGCATTGATGGCTTGGATGTTCTCCATGTCAGTACAAGACACCGTTCTCACAGTGGAAAACAATGGGACTCAGCTCCCTTGAAGTGAGCCTCTGTCCCTGAATGACTGAAGGATGCTTGCTCAACTAAACTCTTCATGGCACTTCAAAAGCACTCTAAAAACTTTAGAGGTATACAATGCAGAGACCTGAAACATCTAATAGAGACATATGACAAGGTGTAGGAAGGAGAGACATCTCAGTCCAGTGTTGTGGATATTGCCAGCCTGAATGAGTCGCACAATGAGGGTTCAGGTAGAAAAAGCACAGTAATCAAGAGTAATGAAAACCAAATGGTGCATTACTTTGTGAGTTTATGTTAATGCCAGTTTGCAGCAAGTACTGTTTTATTTCTGAACAATGCTATGTTTAAGTTCCTCAAAAAATACTCTGTAAACAAATAAGAAGCAGTTGTGACAGATAATGACAAGCTGACAAAATGGAATGTAAACCCCGTAACAACACAAAGTAATAAGAACAGGAAAAGTAAGGATGTTCTCTCTTTTGATAAACTTTGCTGAATTGGTGCTACCTTCCATCTTTGTGATAGCTGACGAACCAGATCAAATTCTGCCTGGCTTTTCCTTGTGTCACATACAGTACTTCAATAGTCCCCGCATTTGTAGTGAATCCAGGATCTTTCATTTTCAAGATACACATTTGTCTTTTTTTTTTTTTTAAACATAACAATCAGTTCGTCGATTCTATGTATAATGAGTCATCGCCATTATCAAATATTAATAGTTCCTTATTGTTCAGGCTAGCAAGTATGCCATTAACAACCCAATTGTACATACATTTTACTCACATATTTTCTGAAAAGAAATCTATTTGCTACAAAGTGTGACAACAATGTAATCACAGTTCAAAAGTTCACTTCAGGACAATGTGTATGAGGCTTCAGTATAGTTGCACCACACCCAATAGACGGACATTGAAGCTCAGATCAATTTGTTTGAGAAAGAAACGTGGTCTATATAATGGGTTGAATTTACACAAACATATTTAGCACAATATTATGTTCTTTTCCATATTCCAAAATGGTTCCTTTTTTTCCGAATTACTTTTCCTTTACAGCCTATAGAGGAGAATCATTGCAATACACAGAGAGCGACTCCCTGTCATATTTAAAATCTTATTTCGTGGAAAACAACAGCAGACTGGGCTGTTGTGTGTGCACTTTCCCTCCACACTAGGGACCTAATTTAGGTCGAACACATCTAATGAAGGTCATTCACTTCTGGCCTGCACACAGAGCAAGCAGCTCTATGATCTTCTCGTTGTTATTATTACCACTCTGATCTGTTCTCCATCTAAATACATTTTCCCCCCCAATACAGAATTCCTGTACACCTTTCTATCTTTCCATCTGCATGTTCACAGCAAGGGATGCTTAGTAGTAGACACATTATTTAGTAGACACGGCTCATCTATGCAACAAAAAAAAAAAGGGGCTTCAGATGAGCCTTAAATTTATTTTCTACAAGCACCTAACAGAGCCGAGCTGCCAGGCTGAAGATGGTGGTTTCACACTGCAAGCTAGTCTAAGCTTTACTAGCTCCAGAGCGATACAGTTTGTTAGAGAGGGGGATAAAAAAATAATCTTTTGTTTTCGTACGATGTGAAATAAACGGTGATATAGTCAAACACAAAATCCATTGATATGTAACTGTAATTAAAGATAATTAAGTCTTCTTTTATCTCCTACAGTATCGTACTTTTCACTTGGTTCTTGTCTAGAAAAATAAGTACAAATTGATTATGTTTATGGATACAAAATAATTATGTTTAAATGTATAAATCCAACTACATTTTTGTATGAAGTTTATGTATTAGGAGTACAAGGCTACCACTTCAATCCTCCATCACTATCACAGCTGGATTTGGATCAATCGGCGCCTACACGTGCAAAATACACTCTCATCGCACACAGTCTAGCATAAAGAACACAGATTCCTCTCCAGTGTCCTTATTAGCAGTCTGTGGCATTGTTGCATTTCCCCCCAACTATGTTTGAGCATTTCCCCACGTTAGAGGACTGAGCACAGCAGCTTAACTCCTGAGAGTTTTGAGGCGTGTGACATCTGGATTGGCAACAGAGAACATCCAAGCTCTTTACTGCCTCTGTGCCAACCCTGTGCCAGGCAGTTTCGGAAGGAGGACCCATTGATGCCCACTTTTATGCAATATGTGGCATTTCTTTGATCAGACATGAATCTTTTTGTAACAGACAGAACATTCAGAAAATACACCACTCTTCATTGTGATCCCAATTCTGCCGCAGGTATCAAGCAAGGGCAAGCAGCTGCTGTTCGTGTAAGCTCGGCTCAATCATAGTTGGGGATTTTGGTTTGGTTTTTGATGTAACAATATTTTTGTTAGTAGATCCAAACCCTCTGGATTCTTCTACCATGGCTTTCATTTTTAGAGCTAAAATCCCTCATGCTGTTCCTTCAAAAAGGTGCACCATCACATACAAACCAATGGGGGGTGACAACACTGATCAGTGCAGCACCAGAAGGACAAGTGGCTGCGATGTGCACGCGCACACACACGCACACGCACGCACACACACACACACACACACACACACACAGCATGTACATAAATGCTCCTGAACGCAGGAAGGACAGGGCAAGTTGTTTTCCATCCTCCTCATGTATTCTGGTTGATCAACCACAGTGTATCTGTTATAGAGGGGCTCAGACACATATCATGCGATAGGAGCTTAAAACAGAGTCACAGGCTTTATGATCTGACGTATCAGCAGACGACGTGTAGGTACAGGATTCTCTTTCAGCCAGCATACACCAAAACTGCACCATTCTCTGAGTTTTTAGACTACTGTTTTGCAATAGGATTTTGTTCTGCAGGACTGGAATGCTCCCACTCAACATGACAGGTCAACGGTGAAGTAGCAAACCTTAAGCAATGATATGATGTATAGCAACCTAAGAACAAGATTAGTATGCATTTGAAGCCAAGCAGCCCCGCCCTTCCTTCCTCCCTTCCTTCATCTCCTCTGAGACATTTAACAGGGGGGATCTGATGGTTCCAGTTGTTCTGTCAAAAGAAACTTTTTCAGTTTTAGTGCAAATAGAAAAGAAGCAGACAGCAGATATGAAGTTGATGAACCCAGCTGGTTTGACATGACGCATCTGGGCAGATCTTTGGGAGATGATATGATCAGTTTATCGCTGCAACCCTCATCCTCCAATAACCAGTCACCTTAACCATGGAGTCTGGTCACATGAAGAGGTGAACTATTGCAAAGAATTACAGGAAGTACTTTTTTTGTCAACTCTTAAAATAATTCCAAAAAGTGCTAGGGGGAGGGACTGTACAATCCTTATTTGATTGTCATTATGTACATCTCTATGGATACATTAATAAATAAAACAATGTCCAAGAGCATGGAAGTAACATTAAAGGTATACACATATGAGGTCCCTTCCAGTTTGGGTTCCTGCAGAACCCTTAATTAGAAGAATGAGTGAAGAGAAATGTGTCAGTCTTCAACATCCCTGTCATCATCATCATCATCGTCATCATCATCATCATCATCATCATCATCCCTCCTCCACTCATGATCTCTTCCCGTGTCTTCTGAAAGAGCGTATAGATGTCTGGTGAGTCAGCAAGAAAACCTGGTGTTCAGCATTCATCTTCAACTTCTCTGATTGGTGGAATCAGACTACTAGTGGATTTGTATTGGTTGACTTGGTTGGCCATGTGAGTGCTCATGGGCTTGATCTGAATGTTCCGTGGGTAGGCATTTTCTGGTTCATCTGTAAACCATTTCTTTTCTGAAGAGGACAAGGCGAGAGAGGGAAAAAAAAAGGGTTAGAGTTTGAAAAAGTATGCTACATGGGATTATTTGCAACCGTACTGCCTCAGTTTAAGTGATAAATTTGCATGGCATTCTTTGTGATTAGCATCAAACAGTGAGGTCCAGTATGAGTTTGTTCTGATGCACTGATCGAATTTTAAGTTGTCACTGTGGCATTGTTCATAGTGTAAGTACATGGATATAATCTGTCAGAATTCTAATAAATCCTAAATATTATTTTAAAACACAAAATATGCATTTATAATACCAAGGTGTTAGGTTGGTTCACCCAAATTCCAAAAAACACGTTTTCGTAATTTCTCCTACTAGTTTTGGTTTTATTCACAGGTGTTGAGAAAATACTACATATATTTGAGTACATATTAGATATGTTTTCTGCCACCTCTAGACAATTTAGTTTGCGGTGCACACAGTATTTAAAAACAACGTCTAAAGAAACACTAGTTTTCAGTGTAACTTCTTTCTACCAAAGAAAAAGTCCCTACAAAAGCGGCTTTGCGTGTTCTGTTGGTCAGACTGAACGTGCATACAAAAATCAATGCAAAGACGCAAGTATACACAAAGTCACCAAACTAGCTGGAGCCAGGTGAGTTGAAGACCCTTATGCACAGGTTGACGATGTTTTGAAGTTGAGTGAAAAATGCACACTTATCCCAAGGTCGTGTGACTCTAATTCATGAATATATGGAGACAAAGGAGAGAGACTGATGGCAAATTACACAATGATCTCGGCTTCCTAGTGAGTTTTTGCGATCAGTTAGAGTCTGAGCTGTTACACAGCCACATGCCACACACACTGGTCAGTGTGTAAGTTGCTAGAAAACTACAGTGTCTGCACAGTTAGCACATCAGTGGTTTGGGGCAAATATTTACAGACTAGAAAAACACTCCAGTGGTCAAACTTGTGATATCTTCACATTCTGTCTAAACATATCTTTTAAGAGACACTTTTTCTGGAAAGAGCTGTTGGTGTTGAATTGTTAAACACCTGTTCCCAATGAGCACTATGAGCACCGCAAATTAAATTGAATTCACTTCCACTGTATGTGGGCAGAAACCTCAGAAAAGGATACCTCAAAACCTGCTCAAGAAAACACTTAAACTATCTGCAAGGCTTTTTACAGCGTCTGTTAAGCTAGAAAACATATGTTTTGTTATTTGCGTCAGCTGACCCTTTAAGCTAAATAATCACTTATTACACTATATCCTAAACACATTTTATAGTAAGCTTTACTCTCATGCTGACAGTCATTATGTGCGAGAAGAGATTTGAAAGATTTGGATGTGTCCTTTTGGAAAGAATCGCTTCATGTTTAAGTATGCTATGAGAGCACTGTTTCTGGGGAAAGGGAAGGGTGTACTCTAGCTGTCAGAAGTTTGTAAACTCTCTCCCAGCACTTCACAGGCATTTGCAATGCCATTCAAGATGTCACTTCCTTTTGGGTGAAGTTGTAATATCAAATTTTAACTTTGCTATGTGGAACAAACCGTGTGTGTGTGTGTGTGTGTGTGTGTGTGTGTGTGCACGCACATGGGTGAATGTATGCTCATGTACATGCAGGCTTGCATGTGTGGAGATTAATTTGTGTGTGGGCTTGCGTGTGTGTGTGTGTGTGTGTGTGTGTGTGTGTGTGTGTGTGCGTGTGTGTGCGTGTGCACTTGTCTGCGTGTGCGTGTGTGTCATTAAGCTTAAGGCTGCGGGGCCGTGTGTTACAGAACAGGCATTTGATGTGTAGAATTGTGCCTGAGGTGAAGCAAGATGTCTGCCATCTCTCTCCAGAGTCTGCTGCTGATACGGTGAACTTAGTGATGTCGCCTAAAACCACCATATCAGGTGCACAGGGTTACAAGGAGGATACTTAGGCTCGTACCCTGCTTCAATTTAGACTTTAAATTGGTCACACCTCCCACTTTCTTGGCGTGACCGATTGCACAGGGCTGGACACACTTTCTTAAAGTTCTGTGAAGAAGCAAGCAGTTTGGCTGCATCAGGGGGATTTGAATCAGCCTGACCTACATGTGAGCTATGTTCTGGGTTTGTACATACTGGAAATGTGTTGTTACCCTGTGTTTTATTATGATTCTGATAAAATAATAACCTACTGTACTCAATGAGAGGATAAATATGACATCTAAAAGTCTGCTACAGTCATCTGATGGCATTCAATAGGAGGGAAGATGCGCAAACACACAGACCTCTCACACAATGCAAACCATTTCAAGTTGAAATAAATTTTTAAAAAGGCATGATAAATGACAGAAAGAAACAATGTGAAAAAGGATTTTTCTGGAGCAAAAGAAAAACTTATATCATCAAGTGAATAGCTAAAGGAAAGGCAAAAAGAAAGGGGGGGGGGGGGTTCGTCTCAACCTCATGCAGTGTGGAGATGGTCCTGATCATGGCAGGGAGGAGGCAGGAGCAGCAGCAGACATTTTGCTTTCCAGATGAAAGCAAAACTTAAACTGAGGCATGGTTTATTTAATATCTGAGGAACATAATAAATAAAACAAACTCCCCTCGTCATAACAATGTCCAGAGAGGACATAGTTATGATCAGAACCCCAGGTAAAGGTTGCTAAGTCATGCAGAATCGTTAACTTGCATACCTTGGCCCATTCTATTCATCCTTGTTGCACTTCAAAAAGAGAGGTAAGTAATCTACTGTAAGTGAGTATTATTTACAGTCAATACACAACTGACAAGTGACTACCAGTCCAACTAAGGTTTACATATTGTCGCTACAATATATTTAGGCTATGTCATACATCTAAATTTCAAGATGTATTGAGGGCTTATCATCTATCATTTAATTATCTCGTAACAAGTCTGCATGCTTTTAGAATACGTCACAATTTCAAAATTCAGTTACTCTATTCTCCCAGATGAAACTTAAATTCAAACTGTATATTTTTTGTGGGGGAGAATAAGGATTATGTAACATTTACACTACCAGTCAAAAGTTTTAAAACACCTTAGTTTTTCCAGCTGTTACTTAAATTTACATAATTCAATGTCTCAGTGTTTCTGAAATTCGAGCATCGAAAAAATAAACATTTGGAGATTTTAAAAACAAGTAATCATGATATCTTTTTGTTGTGCTAAATTACATCTCAATTTTTGACTTGTCCAGCAGAACACACTCATGGCGTTCTCTCTACAATGGAAATCGAATATTTCTCAGAAAGTTTTTCCCAACACTGTTGCAGACGTTCCCACAAATGTGTTGCACTTGCAGGTCGCCTTGCTTTAACCTTCTGTCCAGTTTATCCTAAACCAGCTCCCTGATGTTTAAGTCTGGAGACTGTGCTGGTCTTCCATCATGTGAAACCACCGTCTAGTTCTTTTCTTCTAATGTTTTAGGTCATTATCTTGCTGTAAGACGAACCCCTGACCAACCAGTCTGTCTTCCTTTGTTACCTGCCTTTTTGTCACCATTCTGGTAGAAATAAACAGTCCTACTTCCGGCAGTACAGTGTTGTCCTAATAATGCATCAGAGGGTGTAGCACAGGTTGTTCCAACACTGCCTTTGTACAGACAGAGGGTTTGGAAGTAACCAACAAAAGTTGGGGCACCTGTAGGTATTGTTTGCATCAACTTTCATTTACTTCTATTGCTGCAGAAAAGCTGTAAGTTAACCAGTTTCTTAATCCCCAAAAAACTCCTGTTTTGATGTAATTTACATGATTTTTCAGTTTTTGGTGACCTTAACTTTTTTTTTTTTTCTTTCCTTTACTGGACTTGAACTGCTGAAATTTCAATAAAAACTGGAAAAATGGGAGTGTTCTAAAACTTTTTACCAGTTGTGTAGGTCAAAATATTTCACCAAATTTGAAATAATCTTCTATTTGTATAATAAACCTAACAAGAAATAATAGCCTGCTAAAGAGGGCTACCAACATGGACATGCAATAAAGCAGTACAGATGCACCATGAATAACAAAATATCAACACTGCTAATGAGGGATGATCTTCTGAGTAGGCAAATGTGCTCTATAATCAATATCAGCTACAGTAGGTAAATCACAATACATTACATCCATGATCGAGGTGTACTGATCATGTGCGCTAAATGTGCACAATTATCAAACAAACAAGTTATTTACCACAAAAATATTAAGAGTTACACAGGAAACAACTAATATTAAGACAGATACAACAGGTAAACCAAACAGCATACTGAATGTGCGTTGTGTTGTATTATGTCATTTAATCTGGCTGTGGTTGAGGCTTTTACTTTAAGCTTATTTTCAACCACAGTGGCTGTGCCATCCAAACAAGTAATTTTACTGTTTACTATGCCACAAACTTAATTTGTAAGAAGAGTCTCAACAGTCTTTGCGTATAATAAATGAGTGCAGCTTGCCACCGAGCGAGCTTACCAAAATTGTTAATGTCATGTAATAATTGCTGTGATGTGAGAGTGAAGACCACATGCAGATGATTATGAAGGAAACGCACAAACACTGGGCATGGACACGGAGCACAAGTCACACAAACAAACCACAAACACACAATACACAGTAATCATCAGTGCACGTTTCACCACAGTCTGCACACAAACACACACACGCCTATAAATACAGGTCAGGTATAACACAGTAAACATGCAGTCTAAAACTTTACAGGACATGTGAGTGCACGTACTTCTGTTTGTCGCGGGCCTCCCGGGTCTTACTGCTGCGGTTCTGCCGGTTGGAGGGCGGGATGGAGTGGACGGAGGAGCTCTTTTTGCTGGAGGAATGGGAGGAGTGGGAAGAGTGGGACAAGCTTGTCCGGGACTGGCCGGCATTGTGATCGAACTGCATGAGGCAGAAGATCAAGTCTGTGGGCACCAGCTCAAACTCGTATGGTGGGTTTGTGATCACATAGCTGCCCAGAAACAAATGATATAGAGAAGATTAAACGTTTATGATCTTTGTGGGGAAGCAGCAAATAGGGAAAGGATATATCAAAGAAAGAATAGCACATTTTAAGTCTAGAAGAGAGTGGGGTTTGTTTACCTAACTGACAACTTCATCACTTGAAATATTTTATGGATTAATAATATGACAGAAAGTGCATTAAAAGTGAAATATTATATATATATATACACATACATACATACATACATACATACATACATACATATACATACATACATACATACATACACACACACACACACACACACACACACACACACACACACACACACACACACATGGACATTTATATATATACACATTGATCTGATTGAAGGCAGATATTGTACCGTTTTGTACACTGGCTTGGTGTACTGAGATGAGCATCTCTTAATCTGTAGATTCCAAAACACAGCATGTTGTACGTCTTCAGTGCCTTGCAGAATAAATCCCCGTAGCAGCCGCCATCCTGATGAACAACAGAACAAAGACACCATGAGTGTGTGTTAGGTCAGCCTGATGATCTGGCTCAGTAGCAGTAAATGTAATTCTCTGTTAAATTCTGGTGTAAATTCAATGTTCTGCATTGCTGAGGGTATTTTGCTGGCAAGCAAATATGATTTGTTGGCAATGCAGACTGTAACAATCAGCACTGTTTTCAAATTATGCCACAATTCATCCAAGAAAAATAAAATTACTTCAGTATTGGAAGTTCTGTATAACATTAACAAGAACCTGTAAAAACAAGGTCGGAACCAATTAAACTTGGAATTTCTTTGGTGGTATTCATTGTTCTCTGCAAAGCACTCTTCCCTCTCCACCCACTAAGGCCTGCTTTGCGTGTTCACTGTTCTTCACATTGAATTAAGGACCACGAGGAGCGGAGGTAGCCAGATGTGTGCTGCTGGGTAGTGCCAAAATGTGTCATCTCCGCTTAAACATCCACTTACCCCCAAGTCGGCAAATGGCCCGTCGTAGAGGGCTAGCTGGGCGACACGACACCTGTCTCTGTTGGCTAGTGTCTGTGGTGTGCTGTAGCCTCCTCTGAGAGCGTTCTCCTCAGCCAACAGAGCCTCCAGCTCTGGTGTGGCTCCCCCTGTGACCAACGTCCGAATCAGTGTGAGGATGTTATCATTGAAGTACGTCTGGGGAAAAGAAAGGAGGGTTATCTGTAGGCAGATGCCATTACAGTCTCAAGTAGGGAGGTGGCAGATGTGGGTAGAAAGCACAGCCCCTGTTATGTCGACCCTCAGTCTGACTTCATATGGAAATGACTGGGAGATGAGAAAGGAAATGGAAGATTACAGAAGACTTTCTGTCTTGTGCACTGTTCATGTGATGGTTTATTTTGGCTCAGTTCATCAAATTACAAAAAATAAGTTTGTTTTTTTCCCCACTTACGTTTAGTGTTATCTCCCCATGCAGATAGTTTTGGTTTTATTCACTCGGGTTGTCCATCTTTGAGATTTCTGCTTACCACCCAATACACAGGAGGAAAATGGAAATTGTTTGCGGTGTGCACAATATTGATAAATTACTTTAGAATCAACATCACTGTTAGTGTGGATAATCCACAGATCTCACCAATTACAGTCTTCTACTAATTATTTTATTTATATAGAAAAGGTAGTTCCCATGAAAACTGTCAGTGGCTTTCTTTGTGTATTATCCAAGTAATGGGGACCTTTATTCTGGTAATTTATTCATTTTGCAAAGTTTTAAGCTCCACAAATAACATTCCATTCACCTGCATTGTTTTTTTGTTTGTTTTTTTTGGGGGGGGGGGCAGAAATCTCAGTGACGGATATCTTAAAAAACCTGAAAAATAAAACTGCATGACTAAATACCACTGGATATAAATGAGATGTATATTTTATTATAAACTGGTGAACCAACCCTTTTACTTATTCACTTGAAGAAACATCTCATAAGCTTAAGGTTAAAGATACTTAAATTATAAGACTTGAGAGAGACATGGCCATGACATTTTGATAATCACAGTACATGTGGGATCATCCTCTTATATATAAAAGAGTAGTATTTCAACACAGCACTACTCTTTCCCCCGTGAACAGTACTCTACACGCTGTATGATGTCCGCCTTCCCTTCTGAAACAACGATTTGACTGCGCTCTGCGGGTGTCAGGTTCTCTCGTCCTTCAAGCCGATCAGGACCTGCTTTTGCCGCGTGTGAAGACAGCCGATGTCACTCGGCAGCCGGGCCAGAGTGGCAGCTCCTCTCCCCGGGCCCCTGACAGGCCTGCAGAGCCTCATGATGGATGAGCACTGTCCATTAGCAGTGTTCACCTCTGACCAGTGCCAGACTACAGCTGACGCCTGCTCTACTCCCTGCTCAGCTCGGCTCTGCACGCCCCTCTAACCCCACATTCACCGAGAGGGCTGCTGAAATTAAGCCATCGCAGCACCAAGGGGAAAAACACAGTTGGTCATGGGGGGGGAGTATGTGCTGCGATGTGCTGCAATGACATTGTCAAAAGATGAAAGAGTGTTTCTTTGGCCTGTTTCACCCAAGCTTGTGTCACCGCCATTACGCTAACCTTCAACACTTACTTCGTTAAAGCTCTAATAAGGCTCTTGAAAGTCGAATTCATAACATTTAAGATGAGAAGTGATGCCAACAGTTTCCCTTTTGATGTCAGTGGAGCTGGCAGGCATGTGTGATCAATGTACTGTACCATTTCATTTACCAACTTCTGCCCACTTTAAATGCCAAAACAGTGCTACTGAAACCTACCCCTAAACTTAAACCATTTTTCTCTACTGAGAGAGTAGATTTGTGGAGTACACCAGCTATAAAGTCTGTAACAGTCAAGAAACTGTCTGCTTTTTACTGAAAACTACTGATATGTCTGTAAAAAAAAGCAACAACAAGAAAAAAAGAAAAAAAACACTCTTTTGTTACCATAAAGTTGAGTATTTGGAAATAGCTTTCTAACTGAATGTGAAATAAAAGAATTATTTATCAAACAGTAGCGTCGTGACCACCAACGAAGTAACAGAAAAAAGAAAAAAAATTGGCTACATTGTGGAGTTACTACCCTCTGAAGTTTTCTCGTGTCCACAGTTCAAGTCTGACTCATTTTGAAGTTGCTCACCTCTTTCCTTTACCCTGCAGTTCCTATCAGTGCAACAACATGCAACTGTTACCCAATGGGCACGGCATCTCCTTGTTCTTTGTTTGAAACTTCCCTCTACTTTCCCTTTTTGAAACTCTAAATATTACGCTTTCATAGCATGTAATAATCAGAAAACCAAAATTGTAAAATGCGTAGTAAGATGTATCATTTCGAAAAGCAATTTTGAGGTTTTGAAAAGTGAGTGTACAGCATGCTTGAGAACTCACTGCGCTCATCAGGGAGTCGAGTACGCTGACAGCGAAGGCGGTGCCGCAGGCGAAGGGCTGAGTGAGGTACAGCTCTGTGTCCGGGTCATCATCATCATCTTGGTCCAGGAATTGAACATTTGAGTCGTTCACTGAGACGGGGGAAACACAGCTGAGTTAGAGACAGAGCTGTGAAGAAGCATGAGCCAAACACACACACACAGACACACACCTGAGATTAATTTTTGTGTTTTATTTATTCTGTATACAAAAAGATTTGGATACATTAACAGGAATGTCTCAGGTGGATAGGTATTAATCCAGGGTTTGAGCTTGCAATATAATGTGACATTAGATGCACATTATATTTTGCCCCAACTTTTTGCAAGAGAACTTTATTTCTTATCCAAACAATTGACATGTTTTTGAGTGACCCTAAAATTCTGTTGACTGAATTACCTTTCAGTCAGGTTAAACATAAACTAAATATGTTATCTGTAATTTGTTACTTTTCTCTCCATGTACTGTATAATTGTTTGGAAGGTGAAAAAAAGTATTGTTAGCTTTTGGAGAATTTTTACATCATTTTGAATATTAAATCCACTGTATATCACATGCAGGGTGCATTTCATACATTTAGACAAGCCACAATTTTAGGAGAAAATATTTAATTGTATTAGGCATACACAGTGATAACCATTGCAGAAGTCCCCAATCTTGAAACAATCATACATCTGTTCTACATTAGTACCTCAGTAGCCACTGTATCTTGATCTTTTTTTAAATTACTGCAATACAAACTACTTACATATTGCGTATATTGTAACGCACACAAACATACAAATCCTCAATCAAGATACAATGACCTTGCTCAATGAATGAAATATGAATATTTTTTCAGAAAAAAAAACAGGCATTTCTTGATGTGTCCAGTAAAAACGGTAAAAATTGAGACTTCAACAATGGCTACTATGTCACGTCAGAAAACCATGCATCTGGAAAGACATAGCATGACTATATGAGTTTTCCTTGATGAATGTGTTTGTCACATCATCACCTTTAGGGAAATATATCTCAAGTATTTACCTGTAACCTGAAAGTCAAATTAAAGTCAGGTGACAACACACTTTTTATCTAATGATTAATAATGAATCAAGTCTGCTAAATGAACTAAATGGCCCGGTGTGAATAAAAATAACTCAGAACTGAAATAACAGGATATTTTCTGTCTCATGTATGGCATAATTGTTAATATTAAAAATGTCAAGTGCTCCCTATAGAGCTTGTCTTTTTTCTAAGACTGTATTTCTAGCAGCAGTGGGCACAGAAGGGTCTATGAACCAGTGTTACTTTAAAAAAACGAGCATCACACAAGTTTTTGTTTGACTCCACCGATATCTGAGCTTCAGAGTTATGGTCTGGAGGAGAAAAAAGAAACTGGAAAATAAATTAAAAAAATAAATAAACATCTTAAAAGATTGTTTGATCTTAAGTTTTTTGTTTTTGAAATCTGATTTCTTCCCAGGCTTCCTGTGTGCTGTGGAACAGAAATGTCAGTCAAAGAGACAAGGGGCTGATGCAAACAGGCCTGAGCCAAAAGAGTGAATTGGGGGGGGTTGTGGGGGTGGATACGTGTGTGTGTGTGTGTGTGTGTGTGTGTGTGTGTGTGTGTGTGTGTGTGTGTGTGTGTGTGTTTGGAGGAGGAGGGAGGGCTGGTGAGGGGGGGTTGCTATGAAAACAGCCACAAGGACAGACTGAGCATGATCAAAGGCCCAGCTATGCTCTGCAAACGCAACTGGAGGAAAAAAAAAATACCCCAAAAAGGGAAAAAAAAAAAATCATTAAAAAAAAAAGGGGCCAAAACAAGACAGTCAATTTCAACCAGAACGAAGAATAAAAATGTGTTCAAAGTGAAGCCATGGGAGCAGCGAGGGCCTTGACTGCAGCCAGATAAATCAAGACAAGCTGATGAGGAGAAGAGTGGTGGAGCGAGGGAACGAACGGCAGCAGAGGACAAAGGCTCAGCTTACCCAGCTCTGTTATCATTTGAATGTTGGTTCCACTTTTTTTTTCCTGACTGAGTGAAACCAATGGCAGTAGTTTGCCAGGTTTAGCTAATGGTGATGAGACAAGTGCAGAGAGGGGGAGAAATGGTGTCGTTATTGAAACAGTTTCAAAGACTGCAATAAAGGCATTTCGCTGTCTGCTCATGTCAACTCCGGCATTACTCTGAGACATTCATGGTTGTCCGATATCTAAAAGTAAAGCACCCTGGATTAGAGTGCACAGTAGATACAAAACCAGAGCTGTCACAGCGCTATACCACTATAACAACAATAACTTATTTCATGGTAAGACAGTGAAAGGGATAAACAAGGTCTTATCCATAAACACACCTACTTCAAACGCCACGCAAACGAAATTGATCATGCAACTCAGATGAGGCGTGTTTTTATGTTTCAACTTGACTTTAATCTGCTCCTGGCACTGTAAACAGAACATATGACAATGTAATTACAGAATATGGTTCCAGTGAGACATGCAGACACTCTCTCCTCTGTAGGCTCTTACTCCTTCCTTTCCGGAAGGACAATGTTATCACATCTTGTGTTGCTGTAGCTGTGAAATTCGTTAGCTAAGAGCATGCAGAGGCACAACGCTGGAACTTCTAACGTTTGAGTCCAGGACAGAAACCAATGACTCCATCTAGTTTTGATGATTACGTATGCAGTCAGCGGTCTAACAGGAGAGCCTCTCTACAGGTAATGGTTGGCCCAGTTACAAGTAACTTCAGGTAGCTCCTTTCTCTTTTTTGGCCTTTTCTTAGCTGGCCTCATGCTCCATTGCTCGCTAATTGGGTCAGGGGAGACAGAGTAGCCAGTCTCTGGTGCTTTAGAAGGCCCCTCAGAGATCTGAAAGTTTCATGAGTCCCCACCACCAACGGGAATACAGCCACTGCCATTGTTATTAATAAATGGACCCATTTTGCAACCAAGGCAGTTTTTTTTCTCAACCTTTTCACTCTCTTTCCTTTTCTCCCTCTCTCACCCTTTCCATCAGGCTGCGTTTCTCTTGTGCATTAGTGGACAAATTGAGATGTAGCTATAGTCCTAAAAGAAAAGAAAAAAAAAAAAAAAAAAAGTGACATCTTGAAGTGACAGTAGTCCACATTGTCCTCAGAGCAAATATATTTTCTATTCCTTGCAGCTAACATTATCACCATTGGACAAAAACTAGCCAGATCCAATAATTCACATAGGAATATGAGCTCGAGTTGGGCAAAGCTGCCGACAACATGAACATGAACAAAAATTCCACACCATACATTCCTAAGTCCATTGGACCTTGAATGAGTTGGAACTTTTGGTAGCAGCATGATGTTTAAGTCTTGGATTATCAGTTCTATGTGTCTGTGTCTGCGAATGAACAATGAGTTGATCTGAGGTTACTGGGTATGGCGTGCGACATTGGCATTTGAGGTGGGTGGAAACCGCCTTACCTAGTTCTGTGATGATGGGGATGTTGGATCCTGTGGTGACGGAAGCCTGACGAACAAAGCCATGTACTGGACTGCTGTCTGGAGATGACCTGTCCATTCCAGGAGGCGTGAAACCTGAACACCACAGGAAATAATACAATGGGGTGTCATTAAGAGATCTCTTCTGCCCTACAAAGGCAGACAGCAGTAACTACAGTGAAGCTGAGAAAAAATGGGGTTAAGAATTGATTTAAAATTTATAATAAAAAAAAACAAAATACATGTAAGTGTGTTTTTCTACAGAAGTATCATAAGCATGAGGACATAACCTGGAACTCTGTATCAACACCATTATACATAGTGCATCTCAGTTCACTCAGCGTGAAGTTGTTGATGCGCGCTTTCTGTGCCATTCAAATGTGTGGATTGACAGAAATAAAGAAAGGAGGAGGAGAAGGCTAAGTGAACAAGGCGTCTGCCTAAAAATTGCAATATGGATACTGTGCTTTTAGGGGTCAGCTGAGACATATTTAGCATTCACATCCCTCCATCAACGGGCAGACATAAATTTTATATGTTGTTCATTTTGTTACGATAAAATTGGTGAAGTGGATCCTGAAAACCTTTTATCGGAAATGGCGTGGCTCAGAACCATGAAACACAAGTGCAAGTGACAGGAGTATGAATTCACATGACTTCACATTTTTGCATTTCCTCAAAGTGACAAGTAAACACCTTAAATCTGTAATGCTAAATGCATAATGCATCAACTGTGTTTTGACATCCAACATTTAGTGCTGACTACAGCAAAATGCTAGCTTATAGTGCCACCACCAAGGAAAAATAATGCAGGGAATATATTCAGGTCACAAAGTTTTTAAAAGGATTGCAAATTCTCTCTCTGTGTGTGTGTGTGTGTGTGTGTGTGTGTGTGTGTGTGTGTGTGTGTGTGTGTGTGTGTGTGTGTGTGTGTGTGTGTTTGTGCCTTTCCTGTCAGGAAACTCAATGAGCTGCTTACATTACAAAAGAGATCTTCTAGCCCTTTGCAACAGAAAAGACACCAACTAGTTTAGTACACAGCAGGAAGCACACACTGAACTGAAGCATGGATAATCATAACTCTTGTTATACCAATTATTGGACTTGGAAATAGCAAAGGTTTGACACTTTGAGTCAACCGGAGAGCACAAGCTCAGACAGTGAAAACATCATTTTGTCGATGTCCATAAAGGATGAGGTTTACTCTACTGGAGAGTGACAGCACGTTTTTGGATACTGCCTCTGAAATACTGCTCTTATTGTATCATAGTGAACATGGAGACAGTGCGGAGCTGTAGGAGAACAACTTCAGTTCTGTGCAGAGTGTACAGCAGAAAGTGATTGTTGGTGAGAACAGGGATACATGAGGGAGGCCTGCTGCCGAGCTGCTTTCAAACTCCGTTAGGTTACAAAAAGCTCAAAAGTTGCAATCTGAGATGGTAAGCTCCAAACAGAGAGCTGTATGTCTTTCTAAGACAGAACCAGAGTGCTGCAAAGCCAGAATAGCTAAAATAGCTAAAATCTCCCTGATCATCACAATCTTCTTAAAGTGATTTCATGCTTTTTTCCAACATGAAACACTGACATCTATGGCAAAAAAAAAAAAATACTCTTGTATCCCCTCATACAATTAAACGCTAAGTCCTTGGGCAAAGAAGGATAACAATTATGCTGGTTTAATCATCTTAATTAAGGACATATTGAATTATTTCAGTTTTTTCTAATTGGATTCATAATCAGTATATACCGCAGCATTTCATAAACTAACTCATCATTTACTGCCCAAAACAGACGAGCCAGAGGTTGAAAAGCAGCCTGGTCTCACACAATGTCTCCACCTCTGGCTGTTGCTACTGTTAGGCTGTAACCTCATCTGTTCAGCTACAATGTACAATAGACAAGCAAGATCTGGGTTACAAACCCCCTTATCCCTGTAGCCCCCGGGGCACAGCTATGCTCTGTGGTTGACTACATGCTACAGCAGCCGTGAGAAGCTCTCCCCCAGGAAAGTGCATGTTTATTTATTCATTTGCACCTTCTTGTTTTAAATTCCACAGACAGTGTCTGAATGGGAGCATTCAGGGAGGAAGGAATCCCCAAAGCAATACCTATGATACAATAGCAGTGTCTGGGTATGTGCATGTGTTTCCTTGTGTATGCATGATTGCATGTCACTGTGGAGTGCATGTGTGTTTTCTAAAGTGAAGTATTTATCACTGAAATGGTTTGTTGATGTAAGACCCAATTATTGATGACAATAGGCTCCATCCATCGACCCTGGGAGAGGATATAGGCTAGTGGGCTTCATATTGAGGTGGCTTTCTGCGAGTACGGCTCCCCAGAGCGGCATGCTCTCAGATTTACCCCTGCTTATTGTTCCTTGGTGGCACTGCTATCGACAGCACATCATTCACTCAAAGCTGGAGAAATAACAGCATTGGCATTCTCCTAAAACATGTGGAAGTGCTCTGCACTAAAAAATAATGGCCTCTTGGACCTTCAACGTTGATTTGTATTTACAACAGTCACTGTGGTGGCACTAAATAGTACTGAGCTCAAGGCATGTGCTGCCTTTCAAGCTAATCATAAACTGAGGATTACCTGTTTGAGGATGTGCGTGGATAGATTGCATTGGCATGAATGTGTGTGTTATGTGCGCAAACATGCAGGCACACGCATTCAAACATGAAGGTGTGTGCGTGCACGTGTTACTGTTTTGTTGTGACTAATGAGGAGCAGCTGAATTGGCCTGCCTGGTGATTTGTACTAGCTGCTTAATGATGATGAGGCCTGATGGGATGCCAGGTTCGTGTGTTTGTCTGCAAACATCAACAATCTGTTCCAGACGATCTGCCAGACACCAGATCAGGGAGAACAACATCAAATGACACAGTCATGTTGATTACATCATTAAAAAGTATTATCAAGGAGGTTTAGCAGCATGTAATTACCAGGGACAAGACTGAAATCATCAGAAAATTATGTGGAGTAAACACTCTTCAAAGGCTTGATGACACAATCAGCACAATGTTTTGTGTGCACAAGTCTTCAGGAGTTACAGTAAAGCCAGTTTTTATAAATGCCACTTACAAAAAAAATTGCAGAGTCCCAACTCCCAACACGCCCCAGCCCACCCGCCAATCCCAGTCTTTTTCCTGTCTTCTTTTCAGTCTGACTACGGTCTTCCCTCCCTGCCACAACCTGTCCCCTTTGGGCAGCGGTGCACATGGAGCCTAATAGGACGATACTTACCTTGGGAATTAGCCTGTAAGACTCCGATGCTGTCATCAAACTGCATAGATTTGATGTTGAGTGATGCCAAGATGCATTCCTTATCCTGCAGTGAGGCATCTTCGATATTGTTCTGATTGGCTGACAGTATTACACACATGTCGCAGAGGTTGATGTTGACAGCCCTTAAATCTGCCCGGCTTAATGGTGTACCCTTCGGGGTGAGGAGAACCGAGAAAAAGAGCAAGACAGAGATGGAGAAAGCAAAACGCAGAGAACAGACAGAAATGGGGGAGAGAAAAACAAATTTAAGAAGTGAACAGAGTGGAGCTTTGGGAAATTAGTTAACAAGTATTCTTGTTTTGAGGCGATGACATTCCACTGATCTAACTGGGCACTGGAGAATCAGAGACATGGACTAATCTAAAGGCTAGCCTGCGCTGAGGGCTGTGTTTGGGATTCTCCTCTGATCATCAGTCAAGCCAGGCCTAACAAGCTCTAAGGCAGCAAGCAACGCCATCTGTGATGGGCACTGCAGCTGCAACACACATAAACTCCATTTTGAATATGCAGGATGTGTCACTGCTGTGGATGGTGGGGGGGGGTGACTGAGCTCTCATGGAGTGATCATTCAATTGAGTAATGTGGGATCAAATGAAACTGACAATCCCTCTGAAGATTTCAATGTGCATGAAACTCAAAATGTCAACGCCTTGTTAGTTGAAGAGAGGGTTCTGGTTTAAATTTGTCTGTCATGGCAATGCACTGGTACACTCACAGGTAAGATGGACACCTTGGGGAAGTTGTGTAAAGTTTCCCACTCTCTCCGCAGGTAATCCAGCGAGCCTACAAAAACTATAGGCTTTAGCTCATGGTAATGGAAGTTGCTGGCTCTTAAAGGCATCACCAAGTTTCGCAGCCCCACTAAAGCGGACGTGACATCCCCAAATATACAGACCACTACATGGCCGCTCAGCACTGTCATGGAGGCTTCACTCCGGGTCTGCAGGGAACACAGAAATACAGGAAGGGGGAGAAGAGCAGAGAGAAAGGGATGAGGAGGAGTACAGACAGAGAAGAGAGGAAGAGACACTCAGAGACAAACACAGATTTACCGAATAGAGACTAAGGCTGTTAACTGAAGTCTGGGTATTGTGCAGGAGGTAACAAATTCTAGTTTCAACAGTGTTCAAAAGTCTGTTGTAAACTGTTATAAACCCCTATTAAATAGTTTGTTAACCAAGTATTTCGTTGATATATTTAGTTCATCATTAAAGCATTCTACTTACAGGCTGTGACATTTACATAAACAAAAGTTTGGTTAACTACTATTCCGTTTATAATCAGTTTATTGGATAGTAAGAAATAGGAATTTTACAGAACAAAAACAAAAAACATCTTTTTTCCAAAGGGCAGCTGATACAATCAGGCTGAAAAATGCAGTTTGTAAGATTATAGGCACATACAGTGTGTATGACTAGCACCCTGTCATAAGTCAGAGAGGTATTAACAAAGCTCCTCCATTGTATGAAGTTCATGTCGAAAAAGAACAATGCAATGCTCTGCTTTAATGGTCTATCGTGTGGCACACCATTTTGATGTGCATTTCACTGTAAGTTTGGGTGTAGGTTAAGTAAACTAAACGCCACTATGATACCAGCTGGTTTGAAACTAAAATTGTGTCTTTGTTTATTGGACACATAAGGTAAAACTAAGAGCATTAAGGGACCGCTGCTGCAAACTAGCAACCTGATCTGGTGGATTAAACATTTTTGACAATTATCTATGTATCTAGAGCATTTTCTGGTGAACCAGCTCATGCAGGAATATTCTTCAGCCTCCCATTAACTAAGTAAGAATTAAAGTCTAAGTTAAATCTTTCAAGAGCAAAAGGGTCGCTGGTGTATTGAACAGAGAAAAGCAACAAAATTTTTTTTTAACTATAACTACAAAGTTGACTGTGTCTTCTGCTTTACATTTAATTTAGACAGGGTTAACCCTGCCCCAACAAATTACGCACTAACCTAAATGCTTACAAACTGCCTTGTTAAAACATCTGAGCAAACCCATGCGTGGATTGCTGAAATGCTGTTCACAGATCCTTGGAGGATATATAAAAAAAACAATAAACTCACCTTGAAACAACAGAGAGGCATTGAGAGAAATTTCAATACATATTAGTATGTGATTGAGTTACTACAATATTGAGGGGAAACTTTTGCTCCTGAGCATACTTACTTTAACTTTGTTTTTTTGGGTTTTTTTTTTTTTTTGCATATTCTATTATATTTTAGAAGACTGCAGTTACGAAGTTCTTGCCCCACTCACCAGGATGACTTTTTCGATGTCCTTTGATGGGCACCAGTGAAACATCCCTGTCGAATCATACCTCTTCACGTTCATGTCCATGTTCTCAATTTGCTCGTTTCCAGGAATTAGAAGGGGGTCATGTCGACTGAGAAAACAGAACATACATGTGCTTTACACCATTTTGTGAAATGACTGCAGCCTTGTGGTTGAAGTGTTAAGATGGAAGAGGCAAAAGACCACCTTGCTTTTTTCGAGATACCCGTCTATTCATAAAACATATTAAAAGTCCATCTCATTCTCAACGTATTAAACTTTAACTGCACTACATACTGTAGGTCCCATAGCAACCATATCATTCCTCTACTCATTCTTGTCCTTGATGTCAAGCCATCAGAAAACTAAGACCCTGGTGCTTGCTGTACTGCAGTGGAGAACAGCAAGACTTGAGTGCTACTGACTGCATGGCATGACAACACAAGGCCAATTACCAGCTTTTACCCTCTCTTCCAGTTCCTGATGCCATGTGGCGCAAATAGTAAACGCTCCAACAGGCTCACACTTTAAATATTTCAGGAATTTGCCCAATCACATTTTGCCTGATGGACATTAATGTTTCAACAGCATGTCACAACCAAACAGACTAATCCACAGCAGTGGGCTGCTGAGTTTTATCCGGTGTAACACTGACCATGAAAGGGCTCCTGTCAGTCCTGTTATACTGCCTCTCTTGTTCTTGCACTTATCCTACAAGACGTGTTCTCACAGTTCCTCTAAAGGCAATCCAGAAAATTTCACCGAAAGCACTGTGAAGATAAACTGCAAAAAAATTTAGTGCTCTAAGTAAGCATTGTCTGTTTAGCAGCAATGCAAATGTAATGTATTTACAATTCATCCCAAATAATAAAATCCTTGGTTAAAGCAGCACTATACCAACTCCAAAAACTGCAGAGACACAGACATTTGAGTAATATGGGAGAAAACATCTCACAAATTTGACATACATCTCTCTCAGTATCACTCACTCTATCCTCTATCAACACTGTCACCACTGACAAGGCTTTGATGTTGTCTCTTCCTTCAGCCTGCATTTGGGTTGCATGCCATCGCAGGAAAAGTTAAAGTAAAAAAAAAAAAAAAAAAAAACTGTCAATTAGCCTCCCTCTCTCCACCTCACTTTCCCCCTCTTCCCTCTATCAGTTAGTGCAGGTGATAATAACACTGACAGCATTTAGTGTTTTTACACTCAGCCTGAATCTTTCATCCAGAGCTGCGTGTTGCGCCAATCAACTCCACGGAGCCCCCGTCACTTCAATCTGCTCAGCTCCGCTCGCCTCCACACAGGCACTGACTGGCGCATGCAGGCGGGCTGCCGCTCCACCTCTCTCTGCCAAGACAGCTATCTTTCACAGAGCTGTCAGCGGTGTGACTGGCAGCCTGTCACAAGCTCCACACACCTCCTCCTCCTCCCTCTGCCTTCTCCCTGCCTCCGGATGAACCTACCACGAGGCTCAGGGAGAGACATGACGTATGTGCCACAGTGCCACGCCCGAGGGATATCAGCTGTGGGTGACATCGTCTGTGACTGGATGCATGTCATCAGTCATGGCCCGTCCAAAAGGTTTGTGGAAATGGTGTTAATGCCATGATGGCAATGCAGCTTGTTAGCACAGTGACACGTCGGATTGGAGACTGGGAAATTAATAACACGGCCATGCTAAGGATAGGTCAGCAAGGATGCTAACTATGATTAAATGTCATCCTTTGTGTTTACAGAAATACACAGATATCGATTTATGAATGAACTGCAAACATTTTTATTTTTCTAAATCTAATTTGTATGTATTACTTGGAAAGCATCTCCATAATTAGAAGTTTCCCCGCCAAAAGCATTCACTAAATTTCCAAATTGAATAAATTTACAGTGCATCTGCTTTTATTTTCCCTGGGTCAGATACAGTATTTTATCAGATGCACTTTTATTGTATATAGGACAAATATTTCCCTTAAAGCATGTCTCACTCCAATGTCTCACCCCTTCTCTTTCCTCCTCCCTCCCTCCCTTAGTATATATTTCAAACAGAGTTGAGTTATTCCAGTGTACCACTCTGCAGTCACAAACTGGGGATGGGCGTGCTCCCCCAATCCCTCTCTGCCAGACTACGAAGGCAGCCTCTTGCTTTGAAAATTTTCCCCATCATGCAAACTGACAAAGGCATGCTTTTCAAAAGCCCACAGCCAATCTGTTGATCATTATTTATTTACAAAGGCCTTTGGGCTGCAAGTCCTGTAAAAATCACACTTGATATGTATGCTCGCTCTCTTGCAAGCTCTCTACTGTGTTTTCCCCCTCCTTGCTTGTAGATAAAGTATCCCTAAGGCTACCTCAAACAATCACTTTTCATCGTGCATAAAATACACCTTGTAAAGCACAACTGTTTAATATATATGTTGTTATATGTTGGCGGGGGCAGCTGTGAAGGGGGGCTGTGGACTGTGATGGGTAATTTGATGTTTCGCTGAGGGCTAAGACTTGGAAAAAAAATCTACACCTATAACAGAGGACCTGTCATCCCAGTACCCAAGAGCCAGCAGAATACAGAAGCACGCCTAAAGCAGAGAAAACTTTGACATCGCTTTGAAGCATTTTCAAAACTGAGTAAATAACTCACAAGAATTATTATCACTGTGAGATCAAAGCAAAGATGCATATATTACATGGCAAATGGGGACCATCTCCTAAGCAAAAAGGAAGAGAAGAAAAGGTTTTGTGCTTAAAGTTAGGCAAACTAAGCAGCCTTTAAACAAGCAGTTAGCTGGAAATGTGCCAGTGTCTAGTTGTTTTTGTAGCTGTTTTATCCCTCTGAGCAAGGGCATCTAAAATGATGCTCTGTTGCAAACTAGACTGAAGGGTATGACTCTGTATCGGGCTAATGGTTTGGCAAGTGTGAAGGCTTATTAAGTGCTTGTTTTGTGGAGAACCGAGGGGGAGGCGGACAAGTACTGGACAAAATCACAGAGGCATGCCAGTGCACTAGGAGGACTGCTGCCTAAGGGAAGCGAGCAGGACCAACGTGCAAAGAACTTGACTAGAATTAGGGAAAATGCACCACAGTAGAATAATAACTGAAAACAACAATATACACCTTGTGAACACAGAAATCAAATGTTAAATGATAGAAACAAAAGCACATTTTTATATTACACTTAATTGCAGAAATTAAACATGCTGTACGCACACTATAATGGAATTTTGTTTTTGCCTTGAGGGATTTAAATTCCACATAGAAAATATAATTTGGAGTTATGTATTTTTCCAAACATTTCGGACACAGAACTTTCTACTGCAGTGCAGCTAGACTGCGTAAATATGAACACTGACGTGTGTATGACCAAACCCACAAAGCTCTCTCTAGATTTTCCTACTCTAAAGTCGTAAAGATGATGACCGTAACACTCACTCTCATTAAGAGACAGGCAGCATAGCTATGAGTGTTCCCGTCCTGTTAGATCTTCACCACCATGCCTTTATCCTGCCGTCCCAATGTGTACAGCTTGGCCTCCCTCTATTTTCCACGCTGTCGTGTTGCTAACCCTGCCTCGCAGCCAGAGGAACACAAAAACCTACTCCTTTTATCTTTCAAAATCAATTAACAGCAATTTAATTCCACGGGACAGGATAAAAGGAAGGTAATATTTGAATTCATATTTGATTGTGATGACACATCTCACATATGGCCTTAAGTACCAGAAACAGTACTCACAGGGGTTCCCACAATAGAGGAGTAGCCTGAGGGCAAAGTAACCATGCAGGTCCCTCTGATTGGTTGCTGGTGTCATTAGTGCCAGCATTGTTTAAGGAGTACATGTGGACCAGACTGGAGGAGATGACAGCTGGGACTTTAAAGCCAGAGGAGTTTTCAAACGGCTCCTCACCGCCACTTTTCATGACAGAAATATTATTTCAGCTCTGCCATTAACAGCTGACAGCATGCCATCCTAAACAGCCAGAGCCTAACAGGGCACTTCTCCTCTCTCTTTCTCTCATGGAGTTTCTTGCCTCCTTCTTCTGCCACCCTTAATTTGCCCCCTCCCATCCATCCAAAAACCCACCATCTCACCATCAGCGGCATCCGCCTCTGAAGTATCTCTAACACGCACCTTCATCCCTTCCTCCCTCCCTTCTTCCCTGTATCTGGCTTCCTCTCACCCGCCATTTGAAAGCTGGAGAGAGAGAGAAAAAAAAAAAAAAAAATCAGCGTCTCTTACCTCATCATCTTGGGCGAGCAGTTGGGTGAGTTTCGCATCCCTCCGTTGCGCTGCTTTTTTTTGGGCGAGAGAGTTGATGGATGCTCGTCTTCAACTGCAAACACATGCACAGAATGTCAAAATAGAGACAGATGGCTGGGAAAGTGTGCTGGACCTGACATGAAAAAAAAACAAAACAATCAATCAATCATTGCAAACAAAAAACTGAACAGAAGACAAGGAAAATTAATAATTCAGTCTCAAATTGAGAAAATATGGAGAAAGCATTAGTAACGGACAATGGTAAATCTGAGAAAGGCAGGAGAAAACCACGCAGAAAAACCAATTTACGACCTGAAAATGTCACCGAAGGCTCACATCCCAAAACCCCATATTTTGGCTCTTCTATAGTTCACTTTTACAGGGCTTTCAGTAATACACTACTGCATCTGTTCAGTAAACCCCATAAATTTTACAGGTGGTTGGACCTCTAGCAGTCTGCATCAGAGTGACCCTGCTTACCTACACCATTAATTGCCATGTGATGGTAGAGACTGTCATTGTAAGTGGGACATGGGCAAAAGCAATGACAGTGAGATAAATAAAGGTTATGGAGATGAATCTTGAGTAGGTAGTTTTGTTTTTGTTGTTGTTGCTGTTTATTTATATTTTATTTTTTTTTAATAAAACTACCTGACCCCCACCCCCATTCCAGTTCTTATTAAAGCGCACAATGGCTCTTCTACAGGTCTACCTCCATGCCAAAAAATCATTTTGCACTCAGCACACATCGTGAAAGACAGAGCATGCTAACAGGGTATGACGTAGTGGACTATGACTATCGAAAGCAGCTAGTAAATGCACATAATCCTGGGTGTAGTTTTAGTTTAGGTTTTACGTTTAACTGAAAAATATATTTAATTAATATTAAATTTTCAATTTTTGTGTTTGATGCTTTGGTGTTAAGTGTTTGTAAGACATCGAGCTATAGCCCCATTATTTTGATCAGTTTTAAGTTCAGTTTCCTGTCAACTATGCTCTGCTGTGTTAACAAACAGAAAAAAAACAAACAAACATTATTTTTCCAACTGTGTTTAAGCCCCAGTCACACAGAGAGGACAAGAAAAGAGCAGCCAGAGTAAGGGCAGGCCCAATTGTCTGAAGATCTTAGTCAAGCTCACAGTAGTCTGATCTTCACTACTCTCTGTGAGTTTCAAGAGCTTTAAGACAGGCACCTAGACACTTTCATCCACTCTGCACTCTCTCAGTGCAAATGCCAAGTGCACCGTCACTTCAAACCTATATTAGTCCTTGGGTTAGAAATCAATAACACAGCATGATATTAGTGCAAATCAATGTGCACGCTGCAAGCCGTGACTATCCCAAGCATTTGGAATTTCATTATTGTCTGAACACCCATTCTAGGCTTTCGCCTAATTCTGCTAATAAAAGAAAAGAAATATGACTTTGCCATCTAATAAAATGTCATTCTCTGACATTTCCTTTATGCAATTGGGCACTCGGAATAGCTAATATCACAAGCACTTTCCACTTTACAACTAATTCTCTCTCTAATGTACTTTGAAAATACCACATCAGAGATATGCATTCCTTGCCATATTGTTTGACAGACTCCTCCTGGTTTAAACTTAATTTGTTAACAGTAAAAACATAACACTTCTCATTTATACCCACAACAATAAAATGAAGTACATTCCAGCCACTGGGTAATACAGGCTTTTACAATATCTGCTTAAAAATGTGAGTTTCTCTTTCCTCTCCCAAAGGTCAGTTTCCTCAGAGCTCACACATTCCTGCAACATTTCTGAAAATACACACTGATAAGCATGCGCTTTTGAGTCACTTCTAAATTCACAGGTTTTAGCACTCCTAAGTTTGGAAGTGAACCAGAGAGAAACAGCCACTGCACCAGCAGGCAAATCCGTGCAAAGCAGCAGGGGCAACAGCAGCAGCGGCTCCAGCAGAGTGAACTGCCATGCAGCAGACGAGACAAAATGAAGGGACGGGACAGGCGGGGATACTGACTGATGCATCCCGCTAAGGGGGCAACCTACAGTGCCTACTGTGACTGAGCAGCATGGCATTACTGGGGTGGTAGCGGTATTTCACCGGCAGACTGCGGGCCCGATTCAGCCGACTCTCAGCCAGGGATCTGGCCACCACGTCTCCTGGGCCTGAAATACTGAGGCGCAGTTGCGAGGGGTCAGCCCCAGGCCCTGGCCCCATGGGGAGCAGGCTTCCTTTACGGTTATTAACAAGGGGGATGTTGATTCTGCCCGGGTTGACCAGGTGGTCCTGTTTGAGGTGCAGGGTGTTGGGAAGGAATGCATTTGAGGTGATGGAGGTGGAGGTGCAGCCGGTGGTTTTAACTGATCGGTTTTGAAAAGACGGTCTAACTTCATCCATTACTGTCAAACAATGGAGAATAAAAAGTGTAAGAAAGCCTGTATTAATACTCATTAATTATTTAGTAATTCAAATAAAGTGTTAAGCTGTAAAAAATTAACTAATGTTATTTTTTACCACATTTATTTATTTATTTATTTTTAAATCAGAGATTTTAGGGGAAATTACTTCTACAAAACATAATTCATTATTTTACTTGAGGATGTTAACAAGCCACTACATGACGCAAATAAGAAAGAGATTCACTAACTGGAAATAAATATGTTAGAAAATGCTAACAAAATGTATATGAATCAAACACCTGTTTCTGTTAAAAAGATTAAAATTTTTCTCGCTGCAGTTCGGATTAATTTCTGAAAGCCAAGACTTCATGCCATAACAGCAGGAGTCATTTATTTCTCAAAAACTGGGGTTGAAACTTTGATTTTTTTTTTTCTCCAACATCTCATATCTACGCGCTCCAACTGAAACGTTCACAGCGATATTTACTCTGCATTTGTGACAAACATGAAATAATTAGAGGCCTCTCAGTTTTATTTCTCAGTTGTGCTAAAGTTGGCTAAAGCCAGGCAAATCCAAACAGATATTGTGTCATTTTAAGCACAAAATGTACCTTCATTTCAACAAATATAAAACTTGAGTAATAATTTAGAATTTTAATAATTCAAAAAACTTTAACTATTAAACACTTATTGGATTCATTTTGGATTATGTATAGAAATATGGTTTAATTCCAGACTAAAAATGCAGTCATCCTATTTTTAAACAGTAAATTTACATGCTGATTTATTGCTGTAACACTGACAGTAATCACAGTATATCCAGTTACAACCTTCTGTGTCTAATATAAGAATAAATACGTACATGTACACCTGGTGTTCATCCAGCCATCCCACGCACGCACGCACACACACACACACACACACACACACACACACACACACACACACACACACACACACACACACACACACACACACTCCAACAGGCTGTAGAGTCAACCCGTATGTTTGTATGTATTGAAGGGGTCATGGCACACTGCAGGAGGACAACAGAGGGAGATTAGTAAAATATCTGGTTGTAAAGTTGACTGGGAGAGGCGGAGCCCTTTTCCTCCCCTTGGTAGAAGGGTGGTTGGTTGGTTGTTTGGAGGAGAGAGCATGCTTGGTTAGCCCCGGGCGATAAACAGACGTTTATCCCAGCCGTCAGCTGCCTCCTTGATTTACGGGGCGCCACCGATAGCTCCTGGATTCATCTGGCCCTTGTCAAACACGTGCAGCGTTAGAGAGCACTCACCCGCCCTGGCAGGTCCACTGTGCATCCTGCACAACCCAGACGGCAACTGTCCCTTCCTTGAAATGCTAATCACGTGACGGTACTGTCCTGCATGCAAGCCTTATCAGATTGCCATGACCCAAACTGGATGATGAGGCGGAGGAATAACAACTAAAAATGTTTACACTTTTGTATTTGAGCTAAGATGGCTTTGCCTTTACAGTGCTGCATGAGCAAGCTTTGGTCTTCATCTGCATTGCAAATGCATGAAATAGCTTTTGAAGCCATGCACTGTTGTGTTGCTACAGTTTTAAAAAAGCTGATATTATGATTATTGCAATAACTTTCAGTTGTGCGAAAGAGGCAGCCACTATTTCAAAGAGGAAACAAAACATGTCTAAATGTTTAATAGGAACAAAAACATTACAAAAACATATACAGATAAAATGTTAGAGGTGACAAATAGCATTTCAAAACTAAATTTATTCTTAACCAGTAGAGCAAAGAGAATGCATTTAATTATTTACCAAAGAATTACCTAAATTGCAATCAGCTTTGAATCGAACGCCAGCCTCTTTTTGACTTCCACTGTTCCCTGGTGTTGTAGCGCCATCTGCTGCTACATGCAGCACAATACAAAAAGAATATTTCATGGAACTACATGGTATTATCAAACACAAATAATTTATTTCAGTTGCTATATTATATATATATATATACATATTGTATATATATTATATCATATTATATATATAAAAATTATATTATATATGATATATATACACATAATATTATATATATTATATATATACATAATATTATATATATTATATTGTATTATATATATATATATATATATATATATATATATATATATATATATATATATTTACACATACCAAGAACTACTTTAATTTCCTGTCAATGTATGTTGAAATTATTTAATGGTAATGTGTTAGAAGGTTAGAGTTAAACATTTAATTTAACACTGGTTAAACTGTGAGTTTACTTTCACATATCGTCTCTATATTAGACACAAGACAACATCAGTATATCCTAAAGGAATAATGGACAACAAAGAAAATACTAAAGCAAAGCATCAGTACTAATTATGGTGCATGACATAGTGAGGGGTCTACAGTCTAAACACAGAGCTGGAGCAGAATGGAGAAGGACAGAGAAACACACTTACGTGATCTGACATATCCATTATACTTATATTTGGCTGAGGAGAATGCAAAGACAAGTGGCAGGTCACACAGAGGGAGAAAGGATGTAATGAAACAGACACATTAGGAAATAGAGACATCAACGTAAGAGCAGTGGATGGAAATTAAATCAAAAGTAACTATGATTAAGTACTATCAGTGAAAGGCATGAGGGCATGAACCAAAAATAAAAAGGTATAAATAATTAAAATAATGGTGATGATGATTTAAGTATGGCATGATGGCACAAAAAAGGCAGACAGGGGAAAGAAATGCACTGTCCTTTCTCAGCGTGAGCCATGCTTTTAGGAAAGTGTACTAAGCCTGTAATGAGATGTAATCACAGTCTGAAGGCGGATTTTATTTTTTTAAAGGAGCTAAAGGTTGAGGTTACAGAGTTTCAGTTGTAGATTCAACAATGCAATGTTTCTCATTTCACTGGATGCTCTGACTTTCTACATTTCTATTTAAATGTGATGAACTTTTCAAGGTCTGCTGACAGAACAAAAGAAGCCACCATGGGAAACAAAGACAGCTACTACATACTTGAATGCATGTAGACATCCAGAACACAGACTATTCAAAAACAGCCACGCTAACAGACAAAAATGCAAAGAGATTTGATCTTAACATGCAGTCCAGATCTCTTGCGCAAATGGAAATTTAAAAAAAAAAAAAAAAAGGGAATTTTTGAAACACAGGCTCAATGCTACACTTTTAAATCCCTTGTTCTTTAAAAAGGGTTGGCCAGGGTCTCCACTTATGCCAGCACTATTAATTATCCAGGAATTATAGTTTATGACCTTGACTACGGAGGTACTGAAGACTTGTACCAATATAAGTACTGGTTCAGTGGGCACTTGAACTGAGCTCTGAGCTGCTGACACTCCCCACTATTTCCCAGAGTCTCTTCCAACAGTAAAGGTCACAGTGAGGGCCCAGGGCTGGCCTATGACACAGATCCTCAAACAGGGACCCACAGTGGCCCTGGCATCTGTCTCTAGCAATCTGCCCGTGCTGCAGAGGCGGCAGACTAACTGGCTAGCATCTGGGGCGTAGCGAGGCGGCATAGGACAGAGGATGGGGGGGGGGCAAGCCTGCCTGGTGGACAGGAGCTGTCAGGGCAAGTTTGGTGACGGACCAGCAGGGCTGGGAAAATGAAAATGCAAACATAATTTCCGTGTCAGGACAAATAAGGTCCCCAGCAATGAGATGCAGATACACACACATGCACAGACACAGAGATAGAAGTGCATGTTGTTATACACACAAGATGTGCACAAGCATGCACACACACAGCCCAGAAGGTTGTGGACTAGCCAAAAGCATCTCTTGAGCTCGGGGTCCTCTACCCTTGTCCATAGCCCAGCTTTACAGAAGCTTCAGCCTCTCCATTATATAAACCATGTCACGTCTCTAGCTTTTCTCACTGAAGGAAGCTGGCTGACTGTGATGATCGTCATGTCACAAAGAAAGACCGTAACTAATATACAGACCAAAATTAAACTTCTGATTCAGCTGAACTACAGGTAATATTTCATAACTTAAATTGTTGAAGACCAGAAGCATTATACACACACCACACAAAGGTTAACTATATTTTTGTACCCTATTCTATCCGAATTATATATATAACCTAATTTATGCTTTTCACTATATTTTTGATGACAACTCAAGACATAGAAACTGCTCGACTTTGCTCTCTTCTGTCAAAAAATGTACACCTCTTTATCTGCAAAAGTTTTCCCCCTCTGTCTCAAGCTTGTGTGTCATCTTACTTTTTCACTCCTGTAATTCAACATCTGACAAAATTGAGAGATCACTATATATAATTCCTAGCAACAGAAGACTGCATTCATTGGGTCGGCTAATCTGTCCACAGATTGTGCAACAGTTTATCCATTTCATCAAATATCACATTACTCGCTAAACCCCTTGATTGAGAGCATATTAAAATGGCTATTCAGTGAAATATTAAATCATTAAAGTGCATAAAGCTATACCGAGGTTTATGTTTATGTCACCATTATGAGGTGCCTGTGTATTAGTGTGGTCTAAATGCGACTTGCATCAGAACACAGGGTGCGTTAAATTAAAGAGTGCTATTCAAGAAATCAATTTTCCAAGTACTAGGGCTAGATAAATCTGGCACAGATGTACAAGAGCATGAAGTCATAGTGGATATAGATGTCTTATCCTCTAGAAAGCTTGTCTGGTCGGTTGGAAAAAAGACTGGGAATTGGGGGGGGGGGGTCCAACAATCCCTGACTGACAAAGCCCAATGCGCTACTTCACTAAACTCACTTTGTTCAGACAAAGTCAGAGTTAAAAAGAGAAAGAAATCTAAGACAGAGGAGGCTTTCCTGAAATCCTACAGGGGGTTGAGGGAGAAGTGAGATCAGTAACCATGTAATGGCTAGTAATTGGTATCGGGGGGATATCAGCACAGGCCGAACTACAAGAGGCCAAGCCAAACTCATCATGGCACGTTTGACACTAATCTAGGCTGAGTCGGCAGACGGTGGGAGAATGTTGAGAAGGAAATCAGATCTGTTTGTCCGAACCCAAGGCTTTCATAGCTAGGCCTACTGCTGCCATGTCTAATTGACAGACAATTTAGTATTTCCTATCCACTCAAAAGGAAAATGGAAAGGGGGGGGGGGGTCTTCCAGGAGCCTTAGTCCTCTTACCTTTTCTTTATCAAGCCAACATCACTTTTTTGTAGTTCTCATTTTGTGTTTTTTCTCCTTTCCTCTCCTCCCCTCTCCTTTTCCCTTATCTATTTTCTTGTCCTCTTTCTTGCTATACAAAGCCTCTTTCTCCATTTTTATTTTTTTTCTCCTTCCTCCTAATCCACCTCCCTTCTCCTGGTGTGCATTTGTGTCGTAGACTGTTAAAGACTGCAAGAGATACACTTCTTAAGAAAATTTCAAACAATTGTGACAAGAGCCAGAAATGGTTGGCAAAACTGTATGTGTTCTTCTTTAATAATTGCCTAAATTTTCAGTTGCTTATATTATTAATATTTACTTTACTGAACCAGTGTCCCCAATAAAAACATGTTTTAATATCAGTGCACTGCTCCTCAGTTATGGGGCTTGGCAAGACTGTTAGAAATTTTCAAAACACAAAATACAGTGAAACTAAAAACTTGGCACAGTCGCTCAGTAAGGTTAAGTCAAAGGTAAAAAAAAAAAAAAAAAAAAAGAAAAAAAACGAAATAGGAATTGCAAATGCAAAATTGCTTTAACTGAAAAGTGTACAAACTGAAAACAGTGTTAATCTGAGGTTTGTAAGCGCCTTCAAAGTAAAAATATAAGACATAATTTAACATTGCAGTGCAAAACCTTGAGAATAAAATGATACGTTCCATTTTTTTGTACACAGACATCTTACCTTAAACACAAAAACACGTCAACGTCAATGCTGCAGTAGTGATATACACACAACTGTATGACCGATGCAGCATGCGGTAGCCACATGTCTATAGTACTGTACAGTACAGCAGCACCACAGAGTCACACCACCACTTACCCACCACACATATTACACACATGAAATAAAACTAAAAATGATAAATAACTAAAAAAAAAAAAGAATGATAATTCAACTATAAATGAAAGAAAATTAGGTGATTTAGATAGATAGATAGATAGAAAATGAAAGAACAAAAACAAATTACTTGAGAAAAATTGTTAATACACGAAAATATACTAAATAAATTCACGTAAGCCACAGTTATGGAGTCACAGTTAACAGATTACACGACATAGAAAACATTACAGACACATACGTACACGTACAGTACCTTGGCATGGTACAATACACACGGAGCACACACCACAGACATGTAACAGCATGTGTTGGGCGGTGTAACTTACAGGCACGTAAAGTGGTTGCGCAATCATGAACAGAGACAGAGGAAAGTGGGTAGGCCCTCTGAAGGGTGTCCATGTTACTATGTACACTGCCTGACATGCAAGAGCAGTCTTGCTCTGAACGGCCGCAATCAAA
The DNA here is from genome assembly GCF_016859285.1 of Xiphias gladius. NCBI lineage: Eukaryota > Metazoa > Chordata > Actinopteri > Istiophoriformes > Xiphiidae > Xiphias > Xiphias gladius. The sequence continues at coordinate 12,712,133 of NC_053410.1, forward strand.
ACAACATGCCAGTTTCATTCGTTTGTAGACGGACATCTTGGCTACAGTCATGTTTTGGGATGAGAGGAGAGGAAAATCAGTAGGTTAATGGCAAAAGGAGAAATATTCAACCAGGGGAAGTCGGAAGGTAACTTCATCAGAAAGTGCAAGCCTTAGCCACCTACTCCCACAGACTTGAGCCCCAAATTAAATTTACACAGTGGAAGCGCAGAGATTTATGTAAAACTAAAATTCAATTCAATTCACCAAACTGTCAAATGTTTTTTGTTTTTATAATTGGCATTCCTAAAATTTGGATGTTATCAATGTAATAATATTAATAATAGTATGACATACAACATGTCAGTGCATTATTTCTCATTCGTACTGAGATAGTCTCGAGAGGTCAAGCTGTGTGCTAAGGCTGTAAAAGGTCAAAAGGCAGAACTATAACAGTGGGAAAGAGGGGTGAGGAGAAAGGGGAGAGGGAGGGAGGCATTCAGGGAAGAGAGGCATGAGCAATGTCTTCAGCAGCAAACCTCATTCAGTGTTTCAAACATTTGTACATCCTCTATCCGTTTGGCTAAAGGAGTGGATCACGTACCTGTATCCCATCATGCAGTTGTGGTGGCTCTGTCCAAGGCATCACACTATTCTACGGGCTAGACTGGCCAATTCATGCTAGACCTGCAGTTTCACTGCTCTACTCCCCAAGGGAAGCTTCACTCCAATGTGCATATGTGCATATGTGCATAAACAGTGGGACTAGACAAAGAATTCATATGCTGTATTTTTGTCATTTCTCCGTGTCAATTTAAAGTGAGCCTATATGACATTTTAAAGAAGAAACGCACAAACACATTCTTCCTCCTACAAATGAAAAGTCAGTTTTTTGACTTGCAGACTTTTATGTGGCCCTGCTATTAAAATGTTCTGTTGTTGTCAGTTGTTTAATATATGGATAGTCACATTTAAACATAATGTTTTTGTGCTGTTGGAGGTTTGTTTAGATTCAGTTTTAATTCTGATTGGTTGAGAAGCACAAACAATGTGATTCTCAATCTGTTTGGGCCATTACATATAGTTATATGTAGTTTTATTGTCCCCACACAATAAAACCAGGGCATAAAACTTGACAAGTGGACTAATAATAGTGTCTCCTCTGGCATTTCAAAATTCACATTCATTGGACAAAATTAAGCGGAAATGCAATACACCATTACATTGAAGCATTTGATTTATACTGGGGAAGTGCTATGTTATTTGTTTGGCAAATCTCATACGTAATGTCGAAAACACCGGGACCTCAAAGATTACAGTTCACAAAGACATTTGTTACTAACTACCCATAAGTGGGCCTGCATCATCACCATTACTATACACTGTATTTACAAGGATAAACACTAATGCCATAACGACTGTTGTATCAAAGTATTTCATTGATATTTCTTTTCATGTATTGCCCTTTACAAAACTGGCAATTTGGAGACTAGGTGCCCTTGTTCAGTTGAGATTGGATGTGAATCCAGTCTTTTACAACAAATTGTAGAACTCCTTAACTACTAGTCAGCCTGTGGCCAAAATAATGTAAAGCATTTACTTTCTGTGTGTGTGTGTGTGTGTGTGTGTGTGTGTGTGTGTGTGTGTGTGTGTGTGTGTGTGTGTGTGTGTACGTGTGTGTGTGTGGCTGTTGTGTGAAGCCATAAACCCCGAGGGAAGCAGGAGTGAAAGTTCCCAGAGCAGCATCTCTAGATTGCTGCGACTCTGGGCAGAAACAGTCCCTGATCCCCATTCTCTCATTGCCAATGTTCAAACAGACAGCCAACTAATACTGTCTGGCACCTTTACAGAGACAGTTTCAGCATCTTTGACTCTGAGTCACATTGGAAAATGCAGTCCATATGTTTCAGCCTTTGGCCAAGGAAAGAATGGGAAACGCAGATCATAACCCATGGGATGAAGGTATCAGGGACTGTTGTATCCTGTGGCATGCATGTGTGCCTTATGAGCATGTAATAAGCATGCAGAAAATGTAGTTTTGGTCTCAGCAACAAGGGGAGGTACAGAAATAACTGTTCACAATAATGAAACAGTTTCAGGGGATGGCAGACAAGTGCAGCAAGGCTTTCAGTTCATGCTGAAATTTCTTAACTTCAGAGTTTTTGCTTGGGCACTCGGACCACAGTATATGTATGTTACAGTGTGGATTACTGACACATGGAAGGGGAGCAATGGAGAACATACACAAAGACACACACACACACACACAGACAATGTCTTTGACTTCTGACTTCACAAATACTGAGATTCTGGCCTAGGATTATAAGGTGTTAATTTCAGGTCATTCCTAATTGAAGATTCAACATGACAGCTGCCCTGATAAACTGTCTGTATGGGTATGACCAGTCAGTATTTCCTATAATCCACCAAGGCACAACATACGCAAACAGAAGGTATCAGGGCACTATGTTGAATGAAAAGGATGTCCCAAAGAAAGCACCATTCTGATCTATCCCGCTAAAACTTCCCAATTCAGCAAGAGTGCAGGGGAAATGATACTGTTAGCTCAAGACTTGAATTTTTGAGCAATAACAAACACAGTGCACAGTAGATTATTTCACTGGGGGCATAAAAGAGTGCAGAGGACAAATAAGCTTTTCCATGGATTGGCAGATTTTGTGCACAAACACACAGCCCTCAAAAAACCCCAGCTATACCATATCACGTAAACATAAAACATTAAGGACTACAAAACGATGAAAGAAACTCAGGATGATGAATTTGTCAAACTGTAGATTCGGGTTTTGATTAAATTCATCATCCCAAGGCACACAAACACACACATTAAGTCCTTGCATTTTTGCTGAACAAGTTTTAGGGGATTTGAGTTTCCTCTACAGACATCACCATTTAAATAGTCTTATTGGACATTGGCCTGGCAAGGCACCACCATCTAGTGGCAATCTGATGCTATTACAATTAATACTCTCAATTGCTAGTGGACTTTTCACACAGTGCAGCGAGTTTAAAAAACAAAAAAACAAAAAAAAAAAAACTAAAAGGGCCCAACGACTGTCCAAATTTGAAATGTACATGACTAGTGTGGTGACATTTAAATTCTGAAAGGAACTGATGATCTCTGAAACCTCAGCCAGAGCTGGGCGAGGACCCAGAGTTTAGAAAAGGGCTGAGATCACAGAGAAGTGGGGCAAAGGGGAGGCCAGATTGCTTTGATTGTGTTTTGGCAACCTAGCTGGTTAGGATTTGAAGAACTCCCCACAAGGACATTTTCTGCTCTCTGAAAGTACAGCCACACACAAAACCTCCTTTGACAGAAAGCAGATCATTTAAGACTCAGGGGTTCTTGTTAATTTTCTTCCCTTTTGTGTTAGCACTTCTAAATCTATGATTACTGTATGACGTCTTACATTTTTATAATTATTTACTATTATTTTTATTCTGTTCCCTCTGCACTTTCTTGGAGCATGACGCTATACGGAGGTTAATCATGGGTACTGACCTAAAACTTGCAGCAGGCTGGCTTTCAAATGCCAAATGTGAGTTTGGTTTGATGATCAAATAGTGAGGAAAAATTGAGAGCTCATCGGCCACATCTTCTTAAGTCACACTCTTTGAAATTGTCATTTCCAACTAATCGGAGCATACGCTGAGGGGAGCCAATGAGGAGGAGGACTGATGCTGGGGGGAGTTTGATTTCCGCTGTTTTGGTTTTGGTCTGGTCTGAGCACAGTGTAGAAATGAGAGGCAAGGAGAGGGATGCAGAAGCTACACTGGTACATGCAACATAGATACAGTATACTATTTGCTGAAGAGGAAAAAAAAAACACTTGCACTGCACTCTGGGTAATAGGACACCCATTTTCTTTTTACTCACAATAAATCACTACCAGTGAGTGGTTAAAATAAAGTGGCGTTTTCCAATGGCAGCAGGGAAGGAAATACATCAAAAGTGTGTCACTGGTCATAAAGAAACATGGGAAAAACAACAAAAGAGAACAAAACATGATAGAACAGAACACACTGTAGGACAGACTTCCATTGCAGTAATGGAACTGTCATCTTTCTAAATGCAACTCTCTTGTTGGAAACTACTGTAACAAGATAAAACATAACGCCACGTCCATCACCGGAGTCTGAGACATGACGATATTAAGAAAGCAAACAGAACTAAACAGTTTATCTAAATGAAACTAGAGTGTGAAAGGGCCGTTGATTCTATTGAGCTGGCAGAGCAAAAAATGTCTGAATAATTGAGGTGACACAGACAAAAGAAGGAAATGGTGGGTATCTATTTTAAAACCAGGCTTTGTGTCTACCAGGCTGCTTACTGTAATTGTCTGTGACCTTTATGTGGAAATATGGGATATTCACCTGAATTATTTATCCAATAGCTAACATGTCCTGACAAGTGACTACTGCACATAGGTCAGGTTATATTCATGTGCTGCTCCTGTCTTAATGGTAATGTTATGTCTGCATAAAAACAGGGGAAAACTATTCATTGGACTGGGGCATTTTACTGGCCCATAGTGAACAGTCTTGAATTGAACAATTAACAGCACAATATACCTGCACTATTCATAATATGGGGGTGTGTGACTTTAAGAACCCCGGTAAGAGTGGCTGAGCAGGATCCTCTCAAATACTCCCTTCAAGATCATTTATATCTAAAACATTATAATACAGTAGGTCATGTCCACTAATATTTTAAAATATGAGAGAGAAAAGCTCATTGCCTCATGTAGAAAAACTATAAATTCTACAAATCTCAATATTCTGGTTTATGCTGCAGGAGTTACTGTACATTATTGTAAATAATGTTTTTAAGTGTTACCAAACATTAATGCGATATTAGGATTTACAAAATGTAACCTCATCTTAATATAGATTTGTTTTTTGTCTGTACAGCTGTCAACTAACACAATTTCAAGTCTATCCACTGAATCACTAAGTTTTACTTGTGAAAAGTCCATTCCCTACTATAGATTCTCAGTTTGTGTAGATAAAGTAGTGATTCAATGGTTAAACCAAAAAGAAAACACACTCATAGATAACAACATCAGATATTCACTGGTGATCATACCACAATGAATGTTATGAAAGTTAAAATGGGACCCATGTTAAACACTTTCCCAAGGGTAATGTTGTGACAACATACAGTATATTACCATTAAAACCACAGTGCCACAGTACAGAATAACAACGACACAATGAGAAGTACAACATTAGTGTACAAACTGGTTAAAACTTCAGTGTAATGAGACAGACAGGCCCACGGGTAGGTTTGGGAGTGAGAGGAAGGGAGGGAGGGGTGTTGATGAGGCAAAATAAAGGCGCAGCTATACTCACGTCGCTTGCAGCCACACTTTTTGATCCGCTTAGGGTCTGTGATGTCATCATGACAAGCTTTGCAGTAGAAAAAAGCTCTAAAAGTGACAGAGTAAAAATGTTTACCACTTAAATAATCCAACTGTCCATTTTACATAATGAGAGACCAGTTCGGCAGGATGGCTGGATTACCTCTTTACTTCTTTAGCATCACTGGCAATAAAGAATCCCAGCGTTCCCTCCTGCATCTTGACATGGTTGCCCGGGTTGATGAGGATGCTGGGTAATCAGAGAAATAGACACATGATGCTCATTAACCTCTCGACAACACACAGTTCATGCACAACATGCTAATCAAGAGGAATGGTACACACACTTGCTGAAGCCCTTAATCTACAGCTTGGTTTGCTCTGTTGCATCGTGTCCTTTGTGTTATCATAAACACACCTGCTCCTCTAATTTTGGGCAGTTTGCTGACGTGATACTCACATGGATGGACAGAATGTACAACAGCATGATTGCACACTGAATTTTAATTCTTTTCTTTACAGAATGGTATTGGATTGCTCCGTGGTGAGAAGGGGGACAGAGAGGTACGAGTAAAGGGACAAGGGCAGAAAGAATTAAAATTATGGCCATGAAGTGGTTTTAGCCTAAGCACTCAAATACAGTCATCTAGTCAAAAGAAATGTTATGATGGCCACCGGGACATGGCTGTAGTACAGAGAATGTACAATAAGTGTCATTATCTCGGTTAGTATTTGACAGTGGGATGCAAGGGAATGAACAGCTCTTTTTCTCCTCAACACTAGGCTGATTCTGCTCAGTGACTCTACTATAGTCTATAGGATTGCTTTAGGACAAATAAAATTGGTGGAGTCCCTTAAAAATCAGCAGCGACTCTGCTCCATTGAATTATAGTGTGAAAATAATTAGAATGCATGTCCAGCGAGCTCAAAATGAACTTAAAATTTTATCCTGTTTTTGTTATAGTTATATTTAAAAGATAAAACTATAATAAAAATGTCTTATGGCACGCTGGACAACAGATGCAGTAAAAATAAATTTCACAAGATATGTTAGTCAAACTATTTCTATTATGAGTGAGACTCAATTTAATACCCTAAGCATTTTAAGCGACTGGCTGTATCATTCCCCATTAATTAGACTGAGACAAAGAGTTGACACCACACACACATACTGTACGCTCACACACACGCACACACACCCTGGTCATTAATGGTTACCTGTGGGCAACAATCATCAATGATGTGAGTGTGAATTAAGAAATCAAAACACTGAACCCACAAATCTTTAAGGGTCACACTTCTTCAAAATACGAGCCCAGATGAAAGCTGACGGACTTTTAATTCAGATTTTCTAAGTTTCTCTATTTTAAACTAAAACATTTGTTAATTTGTGACAATAACACTTATCATATGGCTCACGCAACTGCTGTCATTATCAGGGAGGTCTTTCTCACCAGCTTGACTCAAATCTTTGTATTTTAAACAATAATTTTGTGACATTTTAGTAATTGATTTTGAAAGAGTAAACTATCTGTGTGGAGTTGGCAGAAACGAAATAGTAAATCAAAGAAAAAAAAATCTATCACACTACATCTTTCCTCTGGGCTCTGGAAAAGGTTAACGTGGGAGAAAATAAACAAAAATATTAAGGGAGCAATTGAATCCATATACATATCGGGATGTGATCAAATTGCACCAGTCATGCTGATTATATTTTTCTTTCCACACTGCAAGAAGTAAAATAGCATATAACATTGACTCAGATTGAATGGCCCCCAGAGAAGTAAACAGGCATTACGCCTGGCATGCTCTCTAGTCAAAATAAATGAAAGAAATAGATCAACTCAAGACAGTTCCACAAACATTGCTGCCCAAATCTGAGATTTTACAGGTGTATCTATCCACGACATTTTTCTTCAGTCGGGTGCAAACTGGTGAATAGAGGCTTAAAAAGCATCAAAACCTCATATTGTGAGCAACAACGCAAGCATCAAACTCTTTATGTGGTAGTGTCATAGCATGCAGTTACCAAACAGCATGAAAAGGACAATAATCAAACAGAAAGGCATAGCCACTGTAGTACAGGTATAGGGACATTTACGTAGATGCAGACGGTTGCAGTAACTTCTGTGCAGTTGGATTGTTTCTCAAACACCAAACTGACAGGAAGTGACCTCACTTAAGAACATCTACTCAAGAGACGCACGAGCATGACTGTGCATGGTGGCTGAGATGCACACACACACGCGCGCACGCACGCACGCACGCACACAAACCCTCCCTCTCAAGGTAATCACACACATACACAGACACATGTACATACACAGATGGAAATACATTTAGCACATAGAACATGAGAGGGTGATGGAATGCAAAAGTGAAATGTGGGGCATTTGTGAACATTGTAGCCTGTGGTTATTAAATTTCAGTTTGGATAAACTTAATGCTATCCAAATTCAACAGCTCCATGCCTTTTCTAATGTGTGAAATGATGAAAAGAAAACAAAGATTGGTGAGGTGCTGTTGGTGTGATAAAACCATGAAGAAAAAGACATGCTATTGTATCAGCCACTGCCTACAGCAATGGCAGATAATCAGTTTATTTCAAGATTAAATCCAAAATGTAGAACAACAGATTATCAGTGCTCCTTGACACCACATCTGAGGTCTAAGATATGTGTATATAAACTCCTCACTGATCCGGAGTCCTAGAACCATGAGGTACTGTTCTGGCAATGATTTATAAACACCATGAGTGGAATAATTAGCTTGGCAAAACTAGCATACAGTAGGGTAACAACTGAGCAACACTGACAACAAACTGAAAGTGAGAGAAATAAACTAAGCAAAGGACTGGTAAAACTGAAAAGATCAAAAGATCAAATAAGAGGTAGATATGGAGAGGGTGAGCGTTTGGCCTTGGTACACCAACAACAGGAAAGACAAAGAAACAGCACTTCTACAAACACGTCCAATTTATCTATCCTCTCTCTGCCTGCAAAGAAGTTAGTGCATTAAGCACAAAGGACACCATAAAAGAGAGTTAGAAAAAGAGGCCTGTGAGATAGTGTTTGGAAAAATATCCTTGGGGAAACTCCCAAAGTCAGAAGCTTTAAAGTGGCGGAGATTGGGTGGAACTTTGGAAGTAAGATAAGGTAGAGGGCATACCGCTTTCGGCTTCTGCAAACAACAAGAAAAAATCTCAAATCAAACAGTTGTCATGAACATAGAAGAAGAGGAGAATATGACTGTTACTAAAGTTTTTCAGCCTTTTTTGTAGGTACGACTTTATATGGCAGCATGTGGCGCAACTCTGTACACACTCTGTATGTCGAGGTCCTTGCACCTAAAAATGATTCTTTACTCTAAAAAAAAAAAAAAAAATCTGTTTTTTAACAGTGGTTATCTTTTGACAAGGGCATGAATAAATCAAATGGCACTGAAAGTTGTGGCAGTACATTTTCAAGAAAAAAGCTGTAGGTAACAGGAAAATTATGCCTTTGTGTGGCATCATCAACATCATTATGAAGGAGTTATAAAGTATTATAAAATTCAAGTATAGTTATTTGCAATAACTTAACTAGCTCGAATGAATTAAGAACTCAGACAAAAATTAGCATGTTAGGATAAATTCTAGTGTAGGATCAAATATGTACATGACCATGCCATGCAACCTTGCCACTACACAAAGACAGCTGACACAGGTGAATGGGGAAGGGTGGGTGGGATTTGGCAACTGAGATTACTGAAAAATAGTACTTCATGTGGTTATTGGTGATAAGACTGACACTGATGTAGAATTAGTGGTTATTGTACAGACTGAACAGAGACACAATAGAATCAAGTTAAGGAAACACATGACATGAACTTCAAATGTGCAGCAAATTGGTTATTTAGGTATGAATGTATGCATCTCTGAACTGACAGCACAGTGTAACTGTAATGAGACAAAAAAAGGATTGTGAATGTTAAGTTGTTCCAGTGCAGTCGCATATTACTTGTCTGAGACTACATTCAAATTTGTGCCCTATATTTACATTTATTCATGCATACCTGCAAGGCTTGGTTAAGTATCAGCCTTGGAAATATGTAGTTACCTCCGCCAAGGACTTATAGTCAGTATTCTCAGCCCCATTTATTTGTTCAATCAATCAAATTTTCAGTCAAATTTTGCGGAAAGTTGGGCCATGAGGCCAAGGAATGAGTGATAGGGATTTTCCGCTCATTTCTCACGTACTACCAGACTTTAATGAAAAGTCACAGCATGCTAAAATACAGATTAAAATAAAAAGTAAACATTTCTAAATATTTTCAATTATTAAAATAATAATTTAAGACGACTGTGTAGCCTTGGCAGAGGTACAGTATGTGCTCTCTGCATGTCTTCTAGTTTTGTTGTGTGTACTAATTCATAGCATCATCAAGTAACATACTGTGAATTTAACGTTTTAGCCATCAAATGTGATAAAAAAAAATATCAGCTGTGATCAGAGCTGCAAAGAGGATTTGGGAAAAAAATATCAGATATTTTAATAAGAGCAAATCACTCAATAGTTCACTGTTGTACCTGATGTTACTGAAAGAAAGATCCAATATACAAACCTGCTCTCTCTCTGCTCAGACTTGTATTCGATGGCAATAAGCAGCAGCTTCAGCTTCACGTAACACAGCCTGTAAAACATGTGCATTCATTAGAGGAGAGCAGGATGTAAGCAGATGACTAATGGGTTTAAATGTTTTGTTTTTTTCCTTTACTTCAGAATTGTTAGCAACCTACCATTTACATTGGGCTTGCTGAGTGGGGAAGGAGTGATACTTACTCACAGACAGTGGGGAAGGAGAGGCCCACAAATGCACTGGACAAATACTCTGTGTACATCTCATTAGCCACTCCTTCAAGGTAATACTTCTGCCATGTGTCCTCCTCAATCTGACAAAAAACAAGCACGGAAATGTCACATGTGAAGATAAAAAAGACAGAAAAAAGCAACACTGTTTTCCCTTCCAACAGCAGTCCAATATGGTCTGCAGATGTTCCCCTGCACAACATCAGCCCGGTCATTATGAGCTGATCCATCATCTTTATGACATGAGAACAGTTCTTTGATAGAAGCAAGCACCTCTTCAATTCTGAGCCACAGAAACACTGAACAGATTCCATATGAAATGTCACAGTAAAATATGATGTGCCAGGATGACTGAAAACACTCTAATGGAAGTCTTTCTGTGGACAGAGATGTCAAAATTTCCCAGGGAATTTACTGTGTTTGATGGATCTAATCTGTCAGCGGAGAACTGACTGTATCAATTTACGTTAACCTCACCTTCAATCGCAGAATAAATAATCTCATTTACAAAAATGCAATGTGAGGATTCATTCGTCCCTATTACTTCAGTCTGTTCAGTAGGAGTGACTGAGACAAGGCAAGTAAATCTTGTCCTCTGTGTTACCTCAATAAAGGACCTCATGGAGAACAGGTTGGCTAGCATTGTGGACAGGCCCTGAGCCAGACAGCTCTGGGCAATGAAGCCTGCCTTCAGCTCTGCCAAGCAGATAGCATCGTCGCCCTCCTTCCAGTTCCAGCTTGGAATGTTCAGCAGGTGGGCCTTCATCACACGACCGAGACAGAGGAGGTTAAAAGACACAGAAAGCTACGCCAGTGATTCATATTTCTTAAAGGAATAGTTTGCCATTTTGGGAATTACACCTATTTGCTTTCTGATGGAGATTTAGCATTAAATGAGAAGACTGATACGACTCTCATGTCTATATAGCAAAAACAAAGTTTGTGCCAGCAGCGGGTTAGCTTAGCACAAAGACTGGAAGCAGGGGCCTTGTGTATAAGTTTGTTCCCACTGTGTTTCCCTCCTGTAAAAAAAAAGTTTTTTCCCTTAGTCTCCCCCTCTATGTTGGGGTTAGAACTTAGGTAAGGTCATGGTTATTTAGTCTTTAATATTGTGCCCTCTGAAACTGGAATAAAAAAAAGTAGTGTCCATGGCATCTTTTACTATAATATGTGTTGTTGTGCTGCCACAGCTGTCAGTGATAAGGATGATTAGCAAGTGTCTGAAATCTCAATTTGCTGATCACTACTGAGTAAACTGCTGAGTATCCATTACATAGGGAGCTGTGAATGAGTGAACAAGGAGGTAATTGTGGACACAACCCCCAAAGGAATCCCTTCTAAAAACGGCAAATTGTCGCTTTTAAAATAAGCGTATTTCCCATAAAGAACTTTTCCTTTAAATTATTATAAAGCAATCTTGAATCTGTTTAGAAGGCAGTAAATTGATAATTCAGTTGATCATTAATTTGGCATTTACTACTACAACTATATTTAATTTTTACAGTTAGCCAAATCTTAGACATGTGAAATATTTACATAGAAACCCTACATAGGTCATTAACAGTGCCAAAAGGTGCTCCAGGTCAACCATCAATGACTGTAACAATTGAAAAAAAAAAAAAAAGCAAAAAATGTGTAAAAGCTATCATACATAAGTGAAGGGAACCCCTGCTGCAATTCTAAGTGCCAATCAATTTATTTAAATGCATAAAAATCTGAGGTTATATCCATCCTTCATGAGTCAAGGGAGTGTGTGGACCCTTCAAGTGAGGGACTCGTATGACATGTTACTATTAAATACCCAATGATGAAACCAACTACTGAACTGCACAGCACAGCTGTTATGCAGACCGGGTTGTGGGTTATCACCTGACATAACATTTCTGGCCTTGTGAGGGAGGATAGAGAACAGTCAAGATGAGGTGAAGCAATCTTATATATCACAGGACACCAAAACGTCTTACCTTGTTGTGATATTGTAGCATCTGTGTGATTATTCTGATCTTGGGATGGTAGTTCTTGATTGAAATGACCCTAGAAGAACAAGAGGCAGACGCATTGAACAATGAATATGTAACACCTTATCTAGTCAGTTTCGACTGATTTCAAAGTCCAGTGGATACCATACCTCATGATGTTGGAGGCATCTTCAGCATCGGGATCTGCACAGTATTTATTGGCTAGGATTAAGCAGGCATCTGCTGACTCGATCTATGTGTACAGGACCAAAGAAACAGAAACATGTTAGCATTATAGTACATATCAGTAATTATCAACACACACCGAGTGCTTTAAACACATTGTGTCTGTCTCTGTGTCATAAAATTAAACAAATTAGTGGGTTTAACACTGTCCAGCATCAATACAATTAGTCAATACAATTGGTCATAATATCAGTCAAGATCAATGTGCCATAGCCCTTTTCCCTTATTCTTTTCTCTCTTCTTTCTCTTTCCATTTTGTTCAAGAGATAAAAATAAAAACTGAAATGAATATATATTGTCATCCTGCTCTGTTTTCCTCTACTCTGTATATACACTAAAATGAAAAAAATTAAAAAGTAGACGACCTCAAAATTACTGGTTTACTGAATTGAAATGTAATCTACACTTTACTTCAACAACAGTTGTCTATAATTTTTGTGTTTGAATCTCTCCAAGAGTCCTGTCACCGACTGTACCTTCACTCGGGCCAGATCGTGAGGGTTGAGCACAGATCCCTGGTAGAACTCCACTTGGGTAAAATGGCGTTTGAACAAGGCTTCCAGCTCAAGATTAGGGGAAATACTAGCACACGGAGAAAAAGGGAGAGGAGTTAGTGCATGTATGGATACCGCAATTACACTACACAGGTTGACTGTGCATTGTTTCAAGCAATGTGTTCAGTGCTAACCTACACATGGTGAGGAAGAAAATGTTCACTTACTTATGGAGAAAAACTATTTCTACATTGACATCATCCCTGTCCTTGTGTAGGAAGTCTTTGAGGAAGTTGGAGACACTTTCGAGGGTAATATGACCACAGACCACAATATGCCTGGAAGGGGGGAAGAAATCATCTTGAGTGGGCAACATAAATCACTGCAGACACTGGCATGTCTCCCAAAGATAATCAGTCAAACCAAAGCACTCTAACATCTAACTCAAATATAGACTGAAAAAAACATTTATATACATGTCAAGACATGTTGTTTCGAAGCAAGCAAGAAACTGAATTATATCTTTTTTGCCATAAAAGTGAATATTTTCCCCCATGTAATGAAAGTGGTTAAATTCTGCACGACAAGTGCAATCAAACACTCAACTCTGAACCACTTTAGAAAATCTAAGATGTAATCACACAGCCCACAGTGGTTGCATTATCATCCGTTTTCAATATAAAAACTGTCCCTTTGGCCAAACCACCCCTTTTTGAGCTGAATGGATGTTGACAAAGACATGTACATCAATATGCTTGTGCTTTTATATAGAACATTACTAAAAACTTTCAAAGTGATTTGGAGGACTGTGGTTGACACAAATTCTAAACAGGACCTCAGAGTATTTGACGGGTCCCTGGCAAGATTCAGTAGTGCATTACAGCAGAGAGATCTGTCAGAGGCTGCACAGCGCTGATTACAACAGTAAGGAAGTACAAAGTTTGATTAGAATGACTTTTGAGTTCAAGATGTGTCCCTGGTTGTCCTTTGACTTCACTGTAGGCCAGAATGATCAGGTTCAAAGGTTAGTTTCACAGTTATATCTACTGTGAGCGTCATTTTAATAAGATTTTAATAAAACTTAGTCTTATTAAAATCTTAAGTGTTTCAATAATAGAACTTGTGGTGCTTCTCTAAACATGAGAGAACTGAGAGAAATCACTTCAATTCCCTTGTTAAAGAAAATGTTCTTTTGCTCAATACATTTATTTTGTAGATTTTAGGTTATCTTACTCATTTAATGTTACTGTAGCACTGTTATACTTTAATAAAGCAGTTAGACTTAACTTAAAGTTGTTATTAAGAACATTTGGAAAATAATACTAATAGCACTGTAAGTATCAGTATCCAACCATGATATGGTTATGATTTAATCACACTAATCTACTGGATTTAAGACACTCTGCAGTGTATGCTTCACTTGCACTGTGGTAAGTTGAACTAACCCTCCGGAGGTAAAATTAAATGTCACAAAGTCTTATTGAAAACCCCGAAATGAGAAATCCAGACATGCTCAGTAGAATCCAGCCCTTATATTGACATGGATTAGTGGATACACTCGGCAGAAACCCTAATTACCCTATGTAGACCTGTAAGGCAATCTGTGTAATGACAATGGCTTTATCCACTACTTACAAGGATGTGCCAGGAGACAATTGAACCAATTTAGTTTTGAGTGCCTGAGTACTGGACAGCTTTGCATTTAACACTATGGATATTAGGTTACTCTTTCCTAAAGTAAAAAAAAAAATTAAAAAAAAAAAAACCGTGGTCGCATTTGTTCACTGTTTAAGTTCTTATCATCAAACTAGATTTGTTATGACAGGTTTCCCTAAATCCATTATCATGCTGTTATATACAAGAAGGAAGCTATGGCTAACACATTAACCTTTAACAGTCGACATCTAAAATTGTATAGCACATTACTGAAATCTGACTCAGTTTGGCAGGTTTAAAGGAAACATAGATATTTATGTTAGATGAGAACCATAGTCCAGATCAGTGAGTGTTCTCCTATCCTGTACCAGATGGACTGGGTAGGGCTGAACTAAAGTGGACTTGGCAAAGTAATGTGACAGACATATTAAGGGAATGGCAGTTTGTGAATGTTGCAGGACATAATGATCTTCACAGATGTCGCCTCTGTCCTTTAAGAGAATCTAATGAGCAGCAACGATTGCGTGGTTGGCCAGAATTGAGCAAAGGGCCGTGTGGTCTTACAAGCTGATGAGCTGAGATGTCTGTGGGCAGCCAGCAGTATTTGGCACAAGATCTCTCTCATTTCATGAGACGAAAAACATTAGTCATGTTTTCCTATTCTCAGTATCCAGATGCCCTTCTCTAAGGTTAGAAGTAATATACAGATTTATAACGCATATTATTTGGCATGTGTGGGTTCAACATTCAGTTATGAACGCCAGACACACACACACAAACACAGTAAAGCACAAACGTGAAAGTGTAAATTCATGTACACAGGTAAGCAAATTGTGCACACACACGCACGTGCCCACAGAAGCGAATGTGGTGCTGTTTTTCCACTCTGAATAGGTGATTTATCAGCAGAGCAAAACCTTCTTCCTCATGTATTAAACTTTGTTTCCTCCCCTAATCAAGCCACTAATTTGAGGCTCTGTATTTAAGACAGAAATATATTTGAGATATTATGCTTCATTTAATAGACGTCATTGAAGTTGGCCTCTACTGACTTTTCCATGTTCCAATTGTGGCATCAGATTCAATACTGAGATCACTGTCTAGTTAAATAGGATGTAGGAAAAGGATATCATAGATAATTCAACCATTTATAATTGCTTCATGAACAAAATACCTCCCCTCTGGTCAACATGATTGTACAGTACATCTAAAGCTATTGAAACAACTTAAAAAAAAAAAAAAAAAAAAAATCAAGGGTAAACAAAAAAATAGAGCACTTCAACGGCAAAGATTTTTGTTGGGTTTTTTTTTTTGTTAGTTTGTTTTGTGTTTACAGGAAAAGCACACTTGACAACCCAGAAATTAAAACAGTGTGGCACACAGTCACATTAAATGCAAAGGGGTATTACAGAGCATGCACACAAAACATGCAGTCAGCGAACATCCCAGGATGTCACTGGGGATGCACTGAATACAAAATGAACAAACAAAGAGCTCAAACATCAGCAACAGAGGTAACTCACTTAATACTGCTCTAATCCTTAGGTCAGTGATGAAACTTACTGCAAGAATCATTGTCAAAATGTTGCAATCTACGTAACAGATTTCCCATTCTATTTTTGTATTATCTTCCAGGGAATTTTTAGGCAACAACATTTAGGGAAATTGCATCTCCTGTAATCAGTGCTGAGAATCAACAATGCCATGTGTAGCCATTAAAAGCTAAACAAAATTAAGTGTGCCCATATAGTATGTGGTGCACTTTGTCTTTACTGTGTAATTGTATGCAGGTTCTTTGGAAACTCAGCCTGATGTATCTTTTACCATTATGTAAGAGTGTGCGTGTGTTCATGCCTGATAGTGTAGGAGTCACTGGGTCTGTACGCCTCAAGTAGCTAGCCCTTACAGAGGACTTTCAAAGGTGTATGTCAGAGTTCAGCCAGGGTTGAAGCCAGTGTCTGTGCCAACCCCTCTGTTGAAGTTCGGGCTAATGGAAACCATAGAGCCATAATGGAAACCACAGAGCCCCGAGTGCAGTGGGCGCCTACAGAACGCAACACTTGTCATTATTATATCAGCATACACAGGCTGAGAGCTGTCACTGCGCTCACGGTTGTACGCTACGCTGCACAGAGCACTAGAAGCAACACTAGCATGAAAAAAAAATTCAGTATGGATCCAATGTGAGACCCTCTCACTTCCAAATAATCTTCAAGGCCCGTTTCAAATGACAGCAGCCAGGAAGAGAGATCAAATTAAAAGAGTTACATTTAAAATACTTCATGATGTATCATGACCTCATTGTTTGTGAGCTCTGAAATCAATCAGATACTTGTAATCTCCTAATCTCCCTTCCGTGATAGACTTTTTTCGTGTGTGTTGACAGCTGCTAAATGATAATGCACTGAACCCTAATGGCAATCCTAAACCCTCATGACAAACCTGTTTTGTCTATGATTCAGCTCCTATCCATTTAAACACCAAACACATACATATCTAAATGATCATCCAAAGAGCCTGGTGCCACTCTAAGCCTGTGTGTTTGGTGGGTATCCTCTGACTGTTACAATATTTTCGCACTAAATGTCTAACCAGAAAGAAAGATGGAAGGGGGTGTGGAAAGAGAAAATAAAGTGTGTGTGAGAAACTATCCTTAGTTTTGACAAGGGTTTCTCTCAACACCATCTGTGAATCTCGGCTCAGATCACTGGCCAAACATAACATTTCATCAATCTTATCCCAATGACAGGCAAACATTATCTAACAAAGGATTTTTTCCAATGCCTGGCTCTACTGCTGACTCCCTAGAATCCACCCTGCTGAAACAGATGGAAGTAAGATTGGAAAAGAGAAACAGAGTGAGAAAGAGAAGACAGCATAGTGTTAGATGCTGAGTGTCAAAGAAAATGAGAAAATGAGAGGAAAAAGAAAGAGTCTACCCTCCCTGTTCTGGACACACCACATTTGGATTAAAATAAATCTCTTTGCTGAATATCAGTAAGGTTTGAGCAACGAGGGGAGGAGAACAGTACTGCACAATTAGTACTGTGGTAATCTTGTACAAACAGTAAAATGACCACAGTGTCACACATACTTCACAGTGCACTGGAACCTCTGCTGTGAGAGGCCAATTACAATTTGCATAAATAACAGGAGCCTCTGGAGACAAACTCCACCACCACACAAACACAAGACCCAGGCGAGCACCAAGAACCAAGCAGGCAAAGCAAGCCAAAAGCAATTGAGAGCCTCCAATGGGAGTGAGGCATCCAGCATTCAGGGTGTGGGAGCTGACTGAAGATCAGGGCCAGAGTCATGTCAAGCACTGATGATGCGATGGGCTAGCGGTGACGGACAACAGGAAGATGGCTTTTTCATAGAGTTCTCAAACAATGAAAGGCCGCATGACAGCAGGTCATAGACAACATGCCAGAATGATGCAGTTAAAGAAAAGTAATTCCATAAAACATGCAAAACAAACTCTAGCAAAATAAGACAAGAAAAGGAAAAATTTTATCCTGCAATGGTCATTGAGATTGATGATACTTAAAAAGACCACCAATAATAATGCACTTGCAGATGTTGAGATCTTTTTCTATTTTCTTGTGGAAAAAAAATCCTAAAAGTGGATAAGTAGCGGTTTCATGACTATTTTCTTTCATTTTGATGGATTATGATCCTAATTAATCCCTATAGAAAAAACTGTATTAATGAGAGACTGGATTTGAATAGAATTAGGAATGAGACAAGACGCTGGGCACAGATATATTGCATAGAGGCAAGACAGGTTAGTATACTGCAAGTCTGAAGTGTAGTAGTCATGAAAGCTCTATTTTCCAAATTAAAATAAAAGCGCAACACAGGATGTTTCAAGGAGCACAAAGAAAGAAAATGAACGGCACACAAATGACTTCAGGAAAGCTCTGAGTGAAGGACAGATAGAGGCAGATATAGAAAATGGTAGAGGAAGAAGAAGACAAGGACAGACAGGGAGAGAGAGAGTGAAAGAGAGAGTAAAGGGGCATGGACATGTGTGTCCTAATGGCCAAGGTCTCCAGTCACACAGTGTGACTTAATGTTAAAATGTAACTTTACTGTTCTAAAAAGTCAAGTAAACCAACCCCCAATAACTATAAAAACTTCAGGGGGGTGCAGAGTCACACAACCACACCTTGTCTGGATTTCAACTTACTTTCTGCCTCGTGTCGAGTTATAACTCCCTCCGTATTTCTTCCGATTAAGGATGAGAGCAGCAATTTCTGGCACGTAGCGAGCAAACATGGCCTACATGCATGGAACAGAAAAAAGAAAAAGGCATGCAGAGAGGGTTCTACCGCACACAGAAAAACAGCAGAACCATCTGGAATACTTACTTTCTCCCATTAACCGCACTATAGGAACCACCATATTTCTTGCGGTTTCCTATTAACTCTATGATTTCAGGGACGTAGCTGGCAAACATGGCCTAAGGAGAAGATAGAAGACAGAAGAAGAGACTAAAAAAGAGACTACTACGCCGCAGAGTGGGTGGTGGGGAAACTGGTGTATGAATCCAAATTTTCTGGGGGGAGAAAAATATTGCTTTGCTGTGGAAAACTCTCTCATTGTCTGTAGAGACTTTCTAAAGATCACAAGAATGAGAGAGATCTTAATATACCAAAAAGAATCTTGTTTTTGCTGTTGAGGAAAAAAATAGCCCCGGTTGTTTTAAAGGTAAAAATTTAGGAACAGGTTTAGTCAGTGGGCAAGAATTTTGTCACAGCTGATGAATAGTCAGTCTGTGATAGCACCCAAAACCATTTCGGATAGCAGAAGGGAGAATAAAAACCTATGTGCCATGTTTTGTCCAACAAACACAGATGATCTGGCAGGTTGATTTGAATAGGCTCACCTGATGGTCCACAGCTGCAAAACACATTAAGACTCATTTGTTGGGCTGGGAAATGAGCTGGATGCATTTTGCAAAGTTTCACAGCCATTTATCATAGGACAGGGTCATGCTCAAGTTTACCAACTAACAAGGGGGTACTCACTGACACTACTCATCTAGGCTTACATCTACAATAAAAACTTTGACAAGCCCTTGCCCTTGTAAATACATACTTAAATCATGCTTGCAAAGTTTACCTCTGCATTACCAGGAATAATGTGAAATGACGTGGCTTTGAAATGATTCTTGGCTTTAAAGTATCTCCGGCCTGGAGTCATTATTTAGCCACTGCTGCTGATAGCAAGCAGCTTGAGGTACTAGCCTAAAGACTTCCAGAGCTCTCAACACTGAGAAAAACACACAACCTATCACCATGGCCACAACACGGTACGCATCCACACAGCTGTGGGTCATCCTGTGCATGGTGATAGCTGGCCAAATGCAGAATACAGTAAGTGTGATTTGGCTAGATCCTCCATTACTTGTAAGGGAAGATGGAGGAGGCAGGGTCTTTTGTGTGTGTCTGTGTGTGTGCGTGTGCGTGCGTGTACATGTGCGTGTGCGTGTAGGAGTGCTCACACGTGTGTGCACCCATGTATGCATGCGTGTAAGTTACTACACTAGTGGCAGCCCAACAGGACGCTAGATCAGAGGAAGGTGAGAGGGAGGGAGTGGGAGGCTGCTGTTGCTATGGTAACAGTCAGGCTGGCCTAAGCCTCATCTGCCTGCCCCTGTGTTTGTTGGAATTGTGGGAAGAGACACGGAAGGAGGGGTGTCCTGAAACCGCAACTGCTTTTAAAAGAACAGTAACAACATTATCAGACAAAAGCTTATACTCTTACTAAACAAATACAAGAATGACACATAAGGGGAGGGTGCAAAGGAGCACATAGTACTGTAATTACAATGGACAAGATACAGCAGGCTAAACAGAAGGATACAACTACACTATGACAAAGAAATAATATGTACTAGCACAGGCAACATAGTTCTAACATTTTATAGCGCTATGATAAAATATTATACAATATGCATGATCAATTATTTAAATTAATTATTCTTTAATTTATCATTTCTTCTATCATTTTGGGGGACAGATGGGGACAGGCAGGATTTAGGAGGGGATAAGGGGAGTAAGGGAGAAAGAAAAAGAATGATTTTTACCAAACCACCAAGGATGAAGAAGACCATAAACAGGCGCCCCAAGGTGGTTTTTGCATAGACGTCCCCGTAGCCCACTGTAGACATAGTCACCATCAGCAAGTAGACACATTCCCAATAGGAAAGTGACTGGGAATTTTGGAAGTTTTCCCAAGGATCCCCTGAGTTTTCCACCTTAAAACGGAAATCAGAGAGGTAGGGAAGAATAATTACACTTGACTCCAACCATCAATTTGTAAAAAAAGAAAAAAAAAAAGAAAAAGGTTTTGCATAAAATAAACTATTTCATCAGGTTTGATTAAATCCAGCTACAAGTGCTCAAGCACTGATCTGCGTTTCAGTCACTCTATATATTTTCTATATATTGGGCTTAGGCTGCCATCTAGTGGTTAAAACAGTTCAATGCTTGATGAGTCTTTGAGCAGGTCTCCAAATACACAACATACAGTATACTATTTGTACCCGAAACAGATTTTACTCTGCACACAATAATCATAGTGGATATGGAATTTTGCCTTAATTTGCTTGAACTGAAGAAATCGCAGGCGCATGTTATGCTGGTGCCGGGTCGCCAGGACACCCACCTTGCGTTTTGATATTACTAATAATGTTGAATAAATCTTTGATTAATTTCACAGGATGTTTCACAAGTTATTACAAATTATGTGGGGCCATTCAAATCTTAAAATTAAAAAGTCTGATTTGATCTTTCTGAAAATACAGTTGATCTATTTACATGTGAATTGGTGGTTGTTTTCCTTGGTCCTAATTTACCAGCCTTTTATTTATTACTGCATACTGGGGATGCACCAATTGGAATCAGCAGCAAAAGAGACCTTATGAAGCAGGTCGAGCTTGGCTGTAACACAACTGAACCACATTAAATCCAGATCCTTCATCGATGTTTTTAAAGAATTCAGTGTTTCTGCCAATCAGTTACATTCTAAATTCAAAAGCCTACTCAGTTTTAGTGCCACAGCAATCATGTCACATTGTATAAAAAAAATTATTCCAATGAGTTCCACGTAGTAGGGTATATAGATTTTAAATTTGGGAATAACAGAGCACTGGTATCAAAACAGTAGTGGGTATTAGCAGATACCATGAGTTAAGTTACTGGAATCGGTACTGGGAGATAAAAAGTTGGGTCGGTGTATCCCTACTTGGAAGTGTGTGAAAACTGTCATTACAGTATCCTTTTTTGCAACGCATTCTTCAATTCATTTGAATTAGACTATTAAAAGTACCAGGTGTCACAGTTGTATTGTACCAATCAGTTAGTCAGTCACCTTCCTTACTGGCTCATTAATCACTAGACCCCGCTGGCCTTCACATCTGTCCACTTACCAAATGTATGAATCCAGCAGCTGTGAGCCATGTGCTTATGAAGATAGAACACAGGTTCACCAGCTTGATGGAATTGCTAGGTGGAAGAAGAAAAACCATAAAACTCTCAAAGACATCCAGACCACAATAACAGAAAAACTGAGATTTGTGAACTCATGAAACTGATAGCAGGACCTACTCGTAAAGTTACAGCCAGGAAGGCTGAGATGAGACTTGAATAGATTGTGGGAATATCAATAAACAGAAAGTAGGGAAAATACTATAACTACTATAAAAATGATGGAAAGGATCATACAAGCCAAATGACACACAGAATGGGACTAAAAGTTTGAATTCAGCTTCCAATTATGTATCTGATGATACCAAAGGAAGGGCAATCGCTAAACCTTTGCTGTCATAGTCTTGTGTAGAAACTGTAAATTCCCCTGTATGGTTATGGTATCCAAGTGTATGTAACACTTGGATAAACACCATCATTAATTTAAACATACAATTATGATACCTCATAAAATATACTTAAATTTAAGTGATTACTGCCATATACTGTTTCTTACAACGCTACATTATATACAGAACTTAAAAAGAACTCATCCTCCAGTTTCTGGACAAACCAGATTCATTGTTAGACATAGCTACTGGGGTGGTAGTAACACTGAAGTCGCTGTTGCAGGTGGATGTGTTTCCTGTGAATGAGGAAAACTTTATTTTTACCTTGTTTTCAAGATATTCAAAAACTGTAAGATTTCCGAGAACTGTATCAATCTTAGTGCTCTCAGGAATCTTAAACCTGTGAGAAAAAGATAAGAGAGAGAGAGAGAGAGAGAGAGAGATTAGAAAATAAATACATACAGAACAATTGATGGCAATCTCATGATAAATTCATATTCAAGCATGTATCCATAAATTAGGTGTTTTCTAGAATATCTTTAAAGTGGCAGCAGAGAAATATAGGAGCGGCAGCTGAGTGTAGACAACATGTATGAGCAATTCCGTGAAATAGTATGGCCCAAATGTTTTTCTACGGCACTCGCATAGCACAGCACCGCGGAGCACCAAACGATGCAAAATTTAGTTTGTGTGACACAAGAAGATGATACAAAAAGCTAGACACTTTACTCAAGATGATGTGATGGAATAATTTATGCACTCAAACAAGTTAGGAGGAACATCATGTGGCCTACTTTACATGAGCCTCAGTCTGAGTTCAAGAACAGCCGCTAAGGGATTATAGAAGAATGCGACACCTGCCTCATTGTCTTTTTACATAACACGACTGATCCCGATGGAACGTGTGTGTGCGCTCGAGTCTTTGCTTATGTGTGTCAGTTTGTCTGACAAAAAGCTATGTGAATTCCTGCTGAGACGATCTCTACAATCACTTTACTGCCTCCAAACATAAGACACTGGCCATATGCTTGTCACCAAACATGACTAACAGACTAATCCAACTATAATTGTCAAACATTTCAAGAGCTTGATGAACTAGGTCATTCCTCTTACTAAACAAATTCTGAGCACACCTCCAGATAATGCATGTATATACTGTGTGCTGATACCAATGCCCTTACCCCAGTCAGAGACGATTCGTAAACAGGACCAGACTGAATGGTAAAGTCCTGTCTGCCTTTCCTTTTGCTCCAGTGCATGATGGCCCTGCCTCACCCTGTACCCATTCTGAAAAAGATCGCCACAGGACTTCTTTCGCCTCCATGTCTCTTGGAGGGTCTCCAAATTAGCATCACTGTGTGTGCGCCGGTACACGAGAAGCTTGGGAGGAATCATGGTTTTAGACTAAATGACGTCCAAGGAATTCCTCTCTCTTGGGGCCAAGATGAGTAATAAAAATCTGTGATCCAATAGATTTAGGCCCTAGTATTTCAAAAGCACCTCCAGAAAAAGACACAAGATAAATCCTAGGAAAAGTGACAAAGGAAGCAAGACTCCCGTTTTCTGTAAAAAGTCAATCTTCCTCGATACTGTACCACCAACGTTAGAGGTTCTTGGTAAAGCAAACACCTCCTAATACTGGTAAAATCGATAGTCACTACTGCAGACAGCTAGCTAAAACAGAGAGACAGAATTGTATTGTTTGTCTAATCACGTCAGTCTTGCCAGGGATTGTGTCTCTGCGAGCAA
Organism: Xiphias gladius; assembly: GCF_016859285.1. Lineage (NCBI taxonomy): Eukaryota > Metazoa > Chordata > Actinopteri > Istiophoriformes > Xiphiidae > Xiphias > Xiphias gladius. The sequence goes on from NC_053410.1 coordinate 12,736,265, forward strand.
AATGTCAGCTCAAAAATACGTGTTTTTTTTTTTTTTTCCAATTTTTGTCACAGTGCCTTTAATCCCCACAACCCAAACAGATTTACCTTTCTCGTGCCCTTTTAGTGCTTTACTATTAACCTTTCGGAAGCTTTGTTCCTATCAATACGCAGCTGTGTTGAACCTATTTTCTAAAAAAAGTCTGAACCCTGCCAAGGATTAGCAGAAATGAAAAATAATGCAGGACAAAAACAATAATCCTGCCTTAAAAATGAGTGCCATGTTTCCACAGGGAAATTTCAAACAACTGCGTCTGACATGGAAAAACTTCTGTCGGATTAGGGATCAATTCTTCAACCGAAGCCTAAGAATTTAAATATTCGACTTCCAAATATTTTAGTGTAATAATATCTTGTATGGTGTTATTATATTTGTACCTGTGTACATTGCATATGGTCAGCACAAAATAAACGAGCAAAAAAAAAAAAAAAAAAGTAAAAAGGCATCTACATGTTTAAAAAGTGCTGCACATCATCAAACCCTCCCCCCACCCCCCATCTCTCTGGAATCGATTTGGGGAAGCGACATCTGAAAATTTTTCTAACTTTCCCAAACAGACAATCCAACAAACATGCCCACTTCACACAGACACTGGCCAGATGTATGGAGGTGAGAAAAATAGGCCACTTAAGTCCCCCCCATTCTTCACATCACTACCTCCACAACTTGTGTGTCTTCAACCAAGTCCAACATCATGAATCCCTCTGAGGAGATATAGTTCAAAAGTGTGTGGCATTTTCCCCAACTGAACAATTCCTTCCGTCTCCCGCCTCTCCAGTACTACAGGCTTTTCACATTGCCTTTGAGTGTGGCCATCCTGAACAGGTATACCAACTTTTGTCTTTAGACATTCTGACACATCATACAAACTATGTTGCAAAGGACAAGTGTACTTCCTTCACTCCTGGCTCTAATAATGACAGCTGCTGGTGTTAGTGGAGTGTAAGAAATTGATTATGATTTTATATTATAGTGGATGTGTATTTCAGCATATGGGGTCAAATTGTGGAAGTCTCCTGGAAATGGACTGGGGAAGGATTTTAAATATTATTCAGTTTAAAAACATGGACATATCTGTGTCTTTTTAATTTTGAAAAGGGTGCAGGTAGTACACTAAGATTTTTTTTTCTCCTGGCTCCTTTTCAGTCATGGAATATATAGTGTATATGTCCTACACTGCTGTGTATATTTTTGTTTATTTATTAGGTGTCGGAAGTATACACAGAGATTGCAGTGATCGAACCCGCTGGGAACTGTGTAATTCTCACCTAGTGTGAAGCATCTGTGTTTGTTCTTATAGTGTACTGTACTCTGTGTGCATGTAGTCATGTGTGTCCAGTCAACACTCTGGGATCACATTTGTGGACTCAGTTCCCATCTGGGGACAAAAGTCTGGGCTCAAAACACTAATCACTTATGTCCTCGCAAACACAGCAGTGCAAATTATGTGCGTTTGTGCGTGTTTGTGCACGATGCAAAACTCTCAATGAAATTCTGGTCCTTTGAGCACATGTTCATTTATGAGAAAATCTCTTTCCCACTCATGCCAAAGCGCTCACATGTATAGATGTGTACACACACACACACACACACACACACAGTCACACATACACACACACACAATCACACACGTGTCAGCCAGCCAGATGCTCATTCAGAAAGGTTTTTCTGGTCTGTGCCCACTCTTACTTCATTGAGGCTTTGCAAGCCAGAGCACAGCCTGTGTGTCACATGTTCTGGCAGAGCAGGCCACTGGGACCTTTTATCAATCAGCAGTCTGGGATGGTTCATCTGGGATAATACTAACAGTCAACCCGGGCAGGATTAGAGTATACGCTGCACACACACACACACACACACAAACACACAGCTTGTGCACAGAGCACTTGTTCTTACTGGGCATTCATGTTGGATAGATGTCACGGGCATATTAATGTATATGCTTAACACTAACAATCCATTTTTGCTAGACTGGGAATTATGCCTCAACTCACTGCCTGTACAATAATACAAAAATGCAATGCAATGCAACACATGAGAAGCCTGGCTACAGCAAAGAGGCTTAAACTTCCCAGAAATTAGTTTCCCTCCCCTGAATGTACATGGAGGCTTCCTGCCAGCGACCGAACAGGCATGTAAGGCGGATGCACTCATGCCCATATCAGGTAGTACCATAAGCCTCTTTCAGCAGGAAAACACAAGGGATCAACCACAGTCTATGCGATCAGCAAACAGTATACTGAAGCACCACTAGGAGGCAGTGGCAGGTTAGAATCCAAGCCATTCCTGAAGTCAACTACTGTCCTGTACATTCTCAGAGCCAGTGCAGCTTAACGTCAACAACATTTAGGTTGCAACAAAAAATTTAGAAAAAAAATACACATCAATCAAACACACAATATTATCATCAAAAATGTTATAGCTCTGAAATAACCCATACCAACATTGTAATTCCCAGTGGTTTTTAATGAATAAGGAGGGGAGCGTGAAGTTAACTGACAGGCTGTTGAGAGCTGGGGCTTAGTAGCCACAGTAGCTGCTAGCATCTTTCAAACAGCCATATGCTAATCCTACATTGCTAGGAGTCTCTTTGCAGCAATGCTCAGGCAGTTAAAGGAGATTAATTCCTTTTTCCCAAGGAAGAACTCTGCATGCCATTTTACATTAAACAGACATCATTCTCCTCCTCTTAATCAATGTCCAACTTTCAGAGGCAGAGAGAACATAACTTGAAATGCACACAGCATAGACTTCCCTGAGTGCAGAGTGAGCAAATGTACTACCACACAGCACATGGAGGAAACCCTATTAGTGGCCTTTTTATCATCTGAGCAACACCCCCCCCCCACTTGGATCTCCAACAGCCTTCTCATGCAGGACCACAGCTGAAGGATTTAAATGAGAGGTACTGTGATTTTGACATATTAAACTGGCTGTGGTGTGTATTCTCCAGCAGCGGATGGAAAGAAAAGATGAATTAATCCATTGGGAATGAGGAGGACAATACACATTCTTAACAAGCACCCAGCTTCCTCTAACAAAGCCTGTTGAGGGACAATGCATTCACTTAACTAAATGAAAGTAGCACCGATTATAGATTTGTTTATAGATTATTAGGAAAACCATTATCGCCCTGTCAATCTTCCTAGTGGAAGTGCATGAAGGGGGGCAATAGACTTTAGGGAAGCAGCAATTCTATTTATATAGCAGTGAATGACACAAGTTACCATTTGAAAGTAGATCAGGAATAAGGCAATATGTCTTACTGTCATTTGCCTAGACTTTTACTCTGATTAATGGTGCTTGTTTTTCTGTCACAACATGGTACTGTATGTCCTAATTTCCATATTAATACAGGGTATAAGCAGCTAATCATGATTCCTGTCCTAACTCCTTAGAGGCTGAATATTATCAGACACTTTCAGCGGCCCATTAGTATTCTGGAAGCTATCACCAGCCTGTTATGGTAGACCGTATCCAACTGCAGATCTACACACTGTTAATTTTATAACTGAGGCTTTGCAACGTTTTATGTAGCCTTTAACACATGGAAAAGCACACCACCAGTAAGCACACACTTAGGTCATGCTAGGGGGAGTTCTGTCACTATATTGCGCTGTGGTTTTATATACCCAACACTGCAAAAATAAATAGCTCTAGTGTTTGAAGGAGGATCCTTGCAAAAATATCCTCAAGATTCTTCCCTTTTTTAAAATTATAGTAATAAAAAATAAATGCAAAATAATTGCACAGGAATCTAGGGCATCTCTCAAACATATTTCTTTTCTTTATTTAAACTCCTGCTGTTTATACACAACAACGCTGCAGCTGTGTTGTATATAAAAGGCGTCTTTCCTTTCCATATCAAACCCTGATGCAGGATATTTAATAATCACAGGTAATTATTCACTGCAGAATGTCAGGCAGCAGCCAGACCACCATTTCACAGTCTTTCATCATCCTCATCAAGGCCCTAACACCAACGGTTTTCTCAGGATGAGATGAAGACAGCTTACATCATGAATACCAGAAACCAGATTACTTGACTTGGCCATATCTAATTCATTACACAGCCTGTTCCCTGTGAAATTCATGGGCCACTGTGAGCTTCTAAGGAAACGTTCATCACTTCAGAGATCAGACTTTCACAGTTTCAAATTACATCACAGATTTAATGACTCCAGTGGGTATGTAAAAACAAGAACATACACGGGATAGAGGGCAGACCCTTCAACATCCCCAAATCTCTGTCATATAGTCTTGACCAACATTTCTATCAGTGATAATAACATTGTTCTCACCAAAGTAAATGCTAAGATCTGGGAACTTCCTAGCATCAGAATCCAACAGGGCAAGAAATAACCAGTTCAACAATCAGACAGGTTGGAAACGAGCCGACAGTTTGGTTAGATTATCTGAACGAGGGCTGCATATAATGATTGTTCTCATTATTGATAATCTGCTGATTGTTTTGTCAATTAACTGATTAATTGTTCGGTCCTTGTGATGTCAAAAAAAAAAAAACGGGAAAAAAAAAAATGCTCCTCATAGTTTCCCAGCATCCAAGGTGATGTCTTCGGAGGTCTTATTTTGTCCAGCTAACCCCCAAATCTAAAGATATTTCTATCTACGATATTAAATATAGAAAAGCAGCAAATCTCCTCATTTAAGAAGCTAAAACAAGTGTTTGAAATTTTTGCTTGTACAATATCTGAAACAATTAATCAATTATTAAAATAGTTACTGATTAATTTTCTGCTGATCTACCAATTGATTAATTGATTAATTGTTGCAGCTCTAATCTATATTCAGTCTTTAATGTAATCTTTAATTTCAAAGTATAACTGAATTAAGCACAGCCAAAATGTTGGTAACATCTCTGATTATGCAGTAGGCATGGTACTGTAGGTCAAAGTTGACAGTGATGAATGTTTCCAACAGAAATCCGCCTTTGTTTTCAATTTGTTTTCACTAGGTTTGGCTAACCCGGCGGTTTGTTTAAAACCTGTAAGATCAACTGATTCCTCCTATTTGTTGCCCTGTCAGACTTCTTTTTAACATTGTTGCCCAGTTCCCAGATCTAATAAATTAATTATTATTGCTGATTATTATGGAAAGCCTTTTTCACAGCAGACATTTTGACTTGTCATAGTTGGAAAAACATGGTTGTTACTGATAAAATTAACAACTGCTCCTAGCTTCCCTGTAAACCATGAGAGTGTGACAGTGAACCAGCACGCACACAGCACCAGGACGCTGAAACTGAAGTCACTAAATGGCATTTGGCCATCATTCATTTTATTATTTACAACTGTTCTTTTCCTGCTGTGACAGGTCAAAATGTACATGAATTAGGCCTATTACTGACAGGAGTGATTGGCCAAAACTAAGATAAGACACAAGATGAGAATAAAAAATAAAAAAAAAAGAAAGAAATAGGATTTTTCTTTAATTGTATCTAAATATGCTGGATGTCTTTTTGAAGGGAATGTAAATGCAAACGGTGTTTAGCTTCTTGGGCATTCATATTTCTGTTCATTGCTGAGTCATTCAGCAAATTAATTTTTTTTATCTGCTTCAAGAACCTTAGCACCTTCTATATTTAATATAATAGCCTTGCTTTCTGAAATGAAGAATGGCAATGAAGTACAGTATTGTATATGGTTTTAAAAGGTAGAGAAGCAGTACAACCAAAAAAGAACAAAGCTACAAAGAAACTCTTTTTACTGCAGTGTAATTTAGGCCACAATACTCAGAACGCAATGAGAAAAGTAGGTCGTTATGTAATACAGGTTACGGTGTTTTCCAGTCTGCTCATGCAAAAGTGTTGGTGTATGTGTATATGGGGATAACACATGCTTTTGTGTGTACAATTTTCATGTGATTGTGAATGAGCCCATTAGATGGCAGTTATGGACCGCTAAGAGGTTTTCCAGGTGCAATGCCTCAGCACAGCATTTCCCAATGAGTCTGAAGCACAAGCGCACACACACACAATCACAGAACCACAGCCCCATTCTGAGTCACTCTCACTCCCATTAGACCATTCACTCTGCTGTGTCCGTGTTCCCTGAAACATCAGAGGAACTCAGCCCTGTCACTTTCAATAATGAGGGAAAGTTGACTGCAGCCTCGAGCAAGAGGACCTCAGAGACACACTCCCAGTAATGGGGAGACAGAGGGGTGACTGGGAGGAAGAGGGAGAGATAGAGAGTGATAAAAGGAGGGGTGACGTGAAGATAGACGGCAAAAAAAGAAATGAAAAAACGTAGTGGTGCGTTGGTGGAGTTGAGGAAGGAAATACGGAAAATGGAGAAAGAAAGCAAGAAAATATAAGGCTGTACGGTGAGAAAGAATAGATTTATGAAATGGAGAGTGACAAAGCGACATAGAAAGAAACGGCTGCAAGAGATATACAGACTTACCGAGCCAGCTTCTGTTTAAGTAGACAGAGACAAACACAGGAGGAACAGTGAAGAAGTCGACAACAGAGTTGACCTCCAGCCAGAACCACAGCTTATCGTTGGCTGCTATAAACTGTCAGAAGAAAAAAAAAAAAGAAACAAAAACAGGATGGCATTCAAAATGACAATTGAATTTTAATTTTATACAAAACACCACCTCTCCCCCACAGCCCGCCATTCAAACTGCATGCTCTGTCTTCCCCTGGCATTGCTGACATATTGTAAAGAATGACAAAAGCTTCACCCCACTTGCTGAGTCATGCGAATGGGTTGGTGGTGTAAGCAGCTTATGAGTTTATTTATTCATTCATTCAGGATCTCAGCCTGCATTTGCACCATTGGAATGCTGCTCTGGCATGACAGACATGCTAGCAACATTATTACAACAGCGTCACTTTAAACTAAAGGCATGCTGTGTGAGTATTCGTAGGTGACTGAGGTGGGTGTCTCTTTGTGTTTAAGCGAGGTTGGTTGTCCTGTATAGATGCTGTTCCCTGCTGTTTTCTCAATTATTTTTTCACAAAGTTTCAAAATTATATGAAGAAATATGAAGAAGAAAATGGAAATATTCAATGTACGGGGATGTCGTGCATTAATGAGGTTAATAAAAGAAGCACGAAAGACCTTTTTGTAGGCTGCTGAAGATTTTAATGTATGTAAAATGACATTGCTGTGTGCGTGTTGTTTGTGCCTCTGCGTTTAGGGACATGTCTTTAACTGTGTACAATAAATGCATGAATGAGTGAGTGAATGCTTGTGCGCACGTGTGAGCTTGCATGCCCGTGTTCCAGCTTACCCGCAGGCCAAAGTAAAGAAGGAAGAAGACGTTGAAGGCCATATCGATCTGTAACGTGAAATCTTTGTAGAAGTTCTGGCAGGATTCTATAGGACTGGAGAACAGAGACAGAGAGAGAAACAAACATTATTACAAGGTTAAACACTCATGAAGTGATATATCAGAGAAGGGTGTTTCATCTCTTTCTCATCATGAACACAGAGGTGGCCAATACTGGGAACTTGTCCTTATTTCCATGGCTGGAATGTAATTTTCTAAGCTTTTTATGTTTGTTTTTTTTAGTTTTTTTTTTTTACAGTTGTTACCACAGCTTTTCATACCAAAATGGCTAGCTAAGACATATTTCCATATTTACAAGTTATTTGGAGTTATTAATTTAGTATGTATACTATGTTTAGCATAATTTTTAATATGATCAGGCCAAATATTGCTAACCATTTAAAACTGACCAATCCTTGCCAGTAAACATTTTTAAAATTCCTGAGAAAACCCTTGTCTGTTAATGTAAATTAATTGGATCAAAATGTGGGATTAAAAATAGTATTACTAAAATTGTGTTAGTAATACCGCTTGAGTGATTTGCCACTGAGTTTCACTAACACCCTGCAATTCCTCCTGTGAACCATAGGGGGTAACAGACCGAGATAAAAGACCTGGCTGTAGAGTCAATTACATGTAGATGAAACAGCTGAATAATAAACTGAAATTGGGAGCTGAGAACAGCTGCTTTGATGTGACAGTACATTCAGCATGCGTGAATTATTCAGCGCCTCTCAAATACAAATATTCCAACAGATAATCCTTCCTATGACAGAAACTCCACTCAGGAAAAGAGACTGTGTGACTCTCTCCATTTAACAGTGCAATAGCTGGCCGGGTGTTGCTTTAAAAAAAAAAAAAAAAAAAAAACAGATGATGATAAATGAGCTGTGGTCTGTCTGGTCTGTCATACAATCCACCCTCATGTTTACCTTGTGATGATTAACCATTAGCAAGTGGGTGCTCTCAACACTCTGCATTCTTCACTTGGCCTATAGTATTTTGCTCCCAAGTAATGAGGAAATCCCACTGTGGGAAAATCATGAATATGCATTATGGTTTGCCTGGCTATAGGGGGACCTTTGAGAATGTATAGACTGGAAAGGAAATACACATGGGGCTGTTACAAGAGTACACATTTACAAGTCCCATACGTTCGCATAAGATATACATTTGTATGCATGGAACCCATAGGGGCACAGTGTAAGGTCCAGAATAGAGTTTACTGCATAATGAGAACCTCCAGAGCTAAAAGAGGAGCAAGGCTTATTCCTCCTCCAGTTAACATCAAACATTTTACAACAAGATGATCCTTTATAATGGATGACTGAGTACAGACATGCCAGACAAGTTGTATTGGTCCAAGAGGACGATCCAACTTCTAATTCATGTGTGAGTGTGTGGTCTGTCTGGCGGATATCCTAAGGACTGGTGTGATTTTTAAGATTATGTAAAGCCCTGGCCCATGTTCAAGATGATTAGAATTAGTCTTGTGTAAAAAGCAATTGTTTTAAAAAAAAAAAAAAAAAAAAGTGATTTTATTTGGTTGAAGGGCAATTTCTCATACAGTGCCATCAGGATTTGGACACAGGTTAATTCGCTCCAGACCCCTCGGAGGAGTTAACATTGATCTGGCCTAAATTCTCAATTATTTACTTACCACCAGCATCTCCATGTGATTCTGCCGGCATCAAACTAAACAAGCGTGCTAAAAGAAACCTGTCATGAATCATACATACAGCCTATGCATACACAACATTCCTTGGGTGATTAAATGTCCTTTTCTCTCAGTATAGCCTCCAGGCCTAACACCCATCTACACACTGCAGCTCATGTGCCCTCACTCCCAAAACTGACTTCAAACCACAACCTCAGCTACCTCTTACAGACCTTTGTGCGTGAGAATGCACACACATACGCGCACATACAAATACACCTTACAAGCACATACGAGTACATATACACACACAGATGGTGCACAGTGAAGACACCATTTGGAGTGGTCACTGTGGCATTTCCCCTTGGGCCCAGCTTTGGCCTAATTCTGAATAACCGCTCAGCTACAGTCATGTGACCCAAAGCATTCTCAATAACAGAGAGTGGTAGATTGAATTTGTCTTGATATTGCTACTACAATTTAATTAATTTACAATCATCATTTTATAGTAAAGCTTATCATTACTGAAAGTAGGGGGGGAGACACATCAGGCAGACCTATGGTTTCTCTGTAAAGCTCAGGAGAACAATGGCAAATTAGGAGTTCATCAGTACAGGCTGGGAGAAGTTCCCACAGTCTATAAATGTGGAGCTGCTGAGTGCGTTTCAAAGCAAATAAAAATGGCAACATGTAATGAGAAGTAAAAAATAAGAATTAACTAGTTACTTTATATATGGCAAGTTGTAACGTTTAACTATCAATGGTCAAGATAAATACTTCTTGAACACAACTCTACATAGAGAAGATTAAAGAGATGGAGCAAAAAAAAGAGCAAAAAAAAAAAAAGCAAATAGATATATTAGGAATTAGATGTACTGTATGAGCAGAGGTGTGACTCATCACCCACGCACAGACATCTTTATAGTGAGCTATATCAACATCAAAGCAATATTTCCAAACAAAGTATTTTTTTTCAATTGAATCTACAGCTGCACTAATGAATAATTTTATTACAATGGAAAAAAATGACTATGTGTAATGTGAAAGGTGTCACCCGTAGCGACAAACCCACATTGAATTATCACTCCACGGTGCATTTCCCCTCAGCTCTACCAAGCACTATATTGTCTTTCAGCTAACTGTTTTGGTTTTACAGCCCACAACTTTACTGTTTCGGTTCACTCTCACCACACTCCTCAACCTCGTTTCTAGCCAAAGCAGGCAGCCTTTTTCCCCTAAAAAAAAAAAAATCTATAAAACTCACTGTGCGCTACCTGACAGACTGCGACTACCTGATGAACATAATGGAGCATTTAGTAGCTATAGACCGAGATACTTTCCCCACGAGTTGCTAGAGAAAAAAAACAAAAATGATTCTACAGCACATGTCCAGTGCCAACATTCAGTGTCAGTACAGGAAGTAATCTGTCCTGTGTCAATGTTGGGGTGTAACACATCCCACTTTCACACCCACGAACAGAGTGTGTGTCCAATCTCTGATCACAGAGGTCACTCATCACCTCACTGGTCTACTCTCAACAAAAACATTACAAGCTTCCCACGTGTGTTATGCATTGCAGGGCTATAGTATTGGATTTCATTACACTGTACAGGTGTTTCAATGTCACTTCACACTCCAAAATCACAAGGCATTCCTGGCCACATGCTGTCAGTGTCCTGCGGAAAATAGATCTGCCGACCACAGTTCTTATTACTCCTTAAGCCATGGCACAGCCTGGGGTTATGCCACCCTTCCTGTAGAAGAGGAGCAAGGAGAGAGAAGGGAAGAGGGAGGTGAGGCTGAGAAGGAAAGAGAGCAGCAAAACACAGAGATAAAAGAGACAGGGAGAGAAGAGAGGTAGTGACCGTAAGAGGAAAAGGAGGAGAGGAAGAAGTGAAAGTGACAGTAAAAAGGGAAGGGGACAAAGTTCCCAGAGGTACTGGAGTAAATCTGTCTCATATATAGTGTATAGCACACAACGCTCGTTTTAGGCCACATCGAAATTGCCTGGAGATTCCTGAGCTTGAACATACACACAAGCACAACCACTTACGCCTAGAAACACACAGGAGAGCAGTGATTGCCTGAGGGAAGGCTGCAGAGCATGTAAGTCTATTCCAGGATATTTCCCCAAGTTAACCACCTCTGACCAGGAACTCTGCCTCTGGAAAACGCAACCAGAGAGGTAAAACTCATTTGTTCACAAGGGCAAAGGAATATGTTGGTTATGATTTTCTAAAAATAGTCCCAAACACCTTCAGTCAGTCAGCAGGAGCCAGCCCTTCGTTAGCCTCCACATGACCTTGGCGAGCTGCAGGAGCAAGAGAAAGGTTGCCCCCTGAGCAGACGATAAAAACAACACGCTGCTGCCGACTTGACTAATGCTCACAACCATAGTGCAACACACCAAATCTGGGTCATTCTTCATATCTCAGAAATGTCTTACTGCTTTAGTAAGCTCATACGCATCTTGGAATATAGTTACAGATTCATTTCATTTGTTAGTGTTCAAGTCGCCCCATACAATTAATATACAACCCAAACGAATGTGATTTGAGCACAATAACTGAACGTCTGGCTTACATGTAGTATTTCTCCTGAGGGTAGCGCATGTACGTGTGAAGGACACAGCAGGGAGGGGTCTGTGAAGCTGAAAGAAGGCCAGGTTAGTACTTAAATGATTGATTTAGGTCAAGGCACTATTACTAAAATAAGAAATACTTTAGTGCCTACAAGCGCAATGGACAAATAAAACCTCCCTAGGGAGTGTAAAAATAGATAGCTCCATCCCGCCTCAAGCTTTTCCTCTACAAAGACGTGTACTTCTTGTGGAGTCTAAAGGAGGGGTTTATGAGTGAAAATAGCACCCTACTAAAAGAAACCACTACTTCATAAAGTATCCTCAACAATGCAATAAAATTGAAAACACTAATGTACGGTTAATTTATTCAGAAGCCAGTTTTATAGTACAGTTGCTAAACCACACACATCACATCGCTCCTCTCTTGAACACAAACCAATTGGTTATATGCCATATGCAGAAAGGGAAAGTCCTTATCAGCTCTCTGATTAACTTTGTCAAATGAATGACGCTGGTGTTATTTGTTCTTATGTCAGGTCACTTAGGTCAATTAGCGCTTTTAGACCTCCAATCAAACAATCAGCACAAAAACAAATTTATACATTTTATTAATCATGTAATTATAACAACCCCTCCTAGTCCCCTCATAAGGAAAAGAAATGTATCCGTTAGGAAATAAAAATTTTAGATACATTTCAAAAATTCATTTATTCTACTGAAAAATTCTTACTTTAATTTTAATTCTTATCTAAATATAATGATTACATTTTAAAGCTGGCCTCTGAGTTGATCATAGGACTGAGACGGTAAAAGTTTAAGTATATGACTTGAAATTGATCATGAATAATAGGAAACAAATCAATTCAGCACCTTAAGGGTGTTTTCACACTAAAATGTCTGGATCAGTTCATATTGACTCGCGTGAAAAAGCTATTATTTGAACTCTAGTAGGTCTTGGTCTGCTTCAAACCGAAGTCCAGTGTGGTTTGCTTGTGGTGCGAAGAGGCACCTTTGTGTGAAAACGCACAGGGGCACTTAAATCACTTTAATTTTTATCTGGGGTTTATTAAGTTATATGAATGTTTTGAGAGTGGCTGATGTTGTGTTCCTGTGGAGGGTTAAAAATAGCCCTGTCGCTCGCCATTGTGGGATATCAGGCAATTGCGACAGCAAATGGCCTTTATATTGCCATGGAGACTTGGATAAACAAAGAGGTTGGACCATTCATTGTGCACTGCAACCAGAAAAAATATCAAATTGCAGCACAACTTGGCTACTCATCTCTCCGGCAATTTCTTTCATCAAACCTCAATCAGCGTTTCATGCACTGAATCTGCATTTACCGGATAGAGTGACAGCCAGGATAACTTCACTCGCATTAGTCTCACTCTCTGATACTTGAGGCCCAACAGGTCATACCATCATACTAATGTACAGCTTCACCACATGTGGGCTACGCAGGACTCCGATGGCTTTTGCTGGAACCGTTCTGCGCTCATGCTCAGATATCAAAAGCAATTAAAAAGCTTAATTTTTGTAAGTCTGCAGGGAGAGGCTCCATAATCATATAATTCATTCTCTATGAGTGTGATGTTAAAATTTCATATTCCCTCTTTTGTCAGGGCAAATGTTAAAAAAAAAAAAAAAAAAAAAAAGTCACTAATTTAGAATAAGAAAATCTCCCGAAAAGTGTGAGTGAAAGTAATAAAATGGCATTTAGTCTCCAGTGGAGGGACTTTAGAAAATTACTGAAAATTTGATTTGGAAATGAGTCATTTCTTGCTGCCATACTTTAGATTTAAGATTTAAATCTGAAGCCACTTGGGAATGTTGCCAACTACAAATCCAGTCTTTTAAGGGTTACCTGGTCTTGTCTGACTCCATCCAGACCTACCAGCCAGGTACTGTCAACACCCCAAGAAGGAGAGCTCCTTATATAGGCTACCCTTCATCGCCACAAAGTCTGCCAAACTTGTCTCATTGCTCAGCCATATTTCTCAGCTTACCCCATTAATTAGTCATTAAGCACCGTTTCTTTTTTCAGCGCTGACATTGATCGCACACTAATGATAGAGTTACAGGCACAGGCCACTGCTTATGAGGCCTCTTAGAAAGAAGCAAATTGTTTTTGTGTGCCTACATATGTGTGTGCTTCTACAAGTTAACCTGACTATGCAAGTGTGTGCATGTAATGGTCCGTATGTGTGACAGGGAGGGATCGAGAGACGAGAGAAATAGAAACAGAAATAGAGCAGGAACAAGGGCATCCCTTTAAGAGCAGCCTGCAGAGACTTTGTCCTACATTCCTCTATTTGTTTCATGGGAGCACAGAGGAAGGAAAAGAAGGGATGAAGGATGAGGGATGAGCCATGGTATTAAAGCACATTCAGATGTGGGCAGGAGAGGACGCAGTATCCTCCCATTGAAAATATCACCAAAATAGCATCAGTTTGGCAAGTGAAGTCTGCTATAGAGGGATAGAAAAGGCAGTGTTTTATCATACATTATGATGTGTTACACAGAACTGTGATAAACAACCACTTTGTGAAAACAAGCAGATGGACAAACATTCTGAAGCTACATATTTATTCGCATTCATTAAAAAAAAAAAAAAAAAAAAAAGTACTCTTAACAACAACAACACAGTTGAATCTGGGAGGGCCTCCTTTCAAACTCTGTCTACCTGCTTCCGCAGAAGGCTTTGCTGTGTTTTTTCAGTGAAACTTTTCTGCAAGCCCCACTTGCAGAAAGCTAGAAACAAAACAGCTCCCGAGAGACTGGGTGCCTGGCCATCAGAAAGGTATGTTTTCTTCAGCATTTTTACCCAATGTGTATGTGTATGTGTGTCTGTCCTTGCCCCAAGGGGCTAACCTGCATCGCTGAAGTAGACATAAAAACCCATCGTGCAGATCCAGCCTCCCGAGGTCCAGCCCACATGCACTTATTCCACCACATGTCTCTTTTTGCCATTACCGCAGGAACTCAACCGTAATCCTTCCCATTACTGTTGCCTTTTTCACAGACGATTTCAGAATGATGTTCCCTCCATCCGATGGCCAAAATGGCAGTTTGGAAGAGAAGGGGGAAAGCCAACCATTAAACCTGAGTAGTTCAAGGAGTCTGTACCATAAGACCTTCAATATTTGGTAAAGTAATGACTAACATTAAAAGATTGACCTATAAATCTGTGCTCATTGATTTCCTCAGTCATTAGCAATCAGTGGCAAGGAAGCTGGATGGAGAGAAGGTCAACTGTAGAGCATTTTTAGCATGTGAGTACGGTGGTTTGAATGTGAGTCAGTGCATGCACTTGAAGTAAATTGACTTCTCAAATGCAAAGACAGAGCGTAAGACTTTGTTGTTAAACTGCAGCACTGTTAATTGTGAACCATTTGTCCTTGATGGCCCATATGACGCATCTTGAATTATTTTGAGATTGGCAACTTCAGACACCTTTGGCCATTAGATATTACTGTCAATAGGTTGTGACAGACAAAAATAGGTCTTTCTCAATAGACAACTGGGAAAGATTTAGTGCCAGGTCATCTCTATGACATGTAACAGTGGGTGTAGAGCAAATAAGACGCTCCAGCTGTTGTAGTGAAAGTATAGCTATAACATAAGCCGGGTCGTCTTTAGGGTATTAAAGCCCCCAGGGTCAGCTGGGGGAACCTGCTCTGGGTCGATCAGTAGTCCCCCTGAGAGGACGAGCACACTCAAGTGACAAGCTTGAGCTAATCACGAAGATGAGGGTAGAGAGGGCCTTAGAGCTTAATGGGAGCGCAGAGAGATTAGGGCAATGCCTCAAGGAAGCTGACTCACATAGAAATACACTCAACTTTCACTGTAACATACAAAAGAAGATGAGGAAATATGGGGAAATACAACAGTGACAGAAACTACACCTCTGCAGGAAAACCAAGCAAACCTTTAACTACTCTCCCTTTTTTCCGTGTAGGTTTGATCTAGTGCATGGTGCATCTCTGCAAACTTTATGCTTTCAACCTTTCTCCTTTGTTGTCCTGTGGATAGTTTATCAATGTTTGCATATCTGTCAAGGAAACATGCTCAAGTGGTAGGCTGATCATGTCAAAGTCTTTTCTTTTTTTTTTTTTTGTGCTGTTTTTATAATCTTTTAATGATTCCTTGATTATTGATCATTAACATGGCCATCGATTAACTGAGGAACTTGCTTTGCGTCATCATCCGAATATTAAAGGATATTAGACATTTATAAGAAGCAAAATTTGTCTCTAAACCCCCCTTTTTTTGCTAAAAATATGCCAGAGGCAGAGAGGAACACAACAAGGGACCGATAAAGGGATGTATAAAGAGATAGAGATGTGAAGGAGGAAGTAAAGGTTTTTATACTGTGGTACAAATGGGTGACTGGTTTCATGCCAGGAATAATTTCCCACTGCTGCTAAGATAAGACTGTACAAGTTGGATTGCATTTTAGATTCACTTCTTTTAAGAGTTTTACATCTCTATCCCTGTTTTAGACTCTCAGTTCCCTCTGGGACATAATTTCACAGTTCACAGATATTGTATTAAAGTGAAAACAAACTATAGGAAGCTAGCCATTACTTAAAGATACTATGCTTCACAACATCCAACGGAGGAACAAATACGATGAAAAGGTACCATACAATGTCATGGCTCCTTTGCCATAAAGATTCCACAACCGCAGGCACTACAGTAAATACTTGAGGCTTTATTTTGTTAAATGAATGCTGCATGAAATAAAATGCAGTCAAAGGCACACAGGGTTAGTGCGCAGGGCATGGCGACAACTTATACGTAATTGGAAACAATAAATCGCCTCTTTCTGCTTTAATTTAAAACCAGTACACCCTGAACCATGGTACTCCAAAAATTGGGGGGGGCTGTCTACTACAGTTACTTTCGCTAACTGAAGTCAGGAGGTGCAGAATTGCTGTCAGCAAACATATATTATACAGGAGAACCCCAAATTAGCCTGAAAAATTAACACATTTGACATTTTTGTTGTGTTTTGCTGTTTGTCAAAAATTGTTGCCCAGTGTGTAAACCAAGAGGAATGCTAACCAAAACTACGAAAAAGAGAAAAATGGTAATAGCTTTTGTGTATTTCATGGTACATGACAAATGCTTGAAGAATAAAGATATGAATACACTGAACACACTGGAGCCCTTCTCTGTATCAGACCACCAATCAGAGTAAATTAGGTTGAGTAAACGTTTTATCTGCTCCTGTTAGTTGCTGTTCAATTTTACCTGATATATGTCAAGGAAGCAAGCTCAAATGTCAGATTAGCCCGTTGATCATGTTAAAGTCATTCGAGATCTAATTTTAAGGCATGTCTTACAGATGCATTATCTTCCTATAGATGAAGTGCACAATACAGTATAACATGCAAAACCTGTATGTACAGCAATATGCATATGTGTTACAGTGTTTCACTAACACAAATTCAGGTTACTCAGGTGATTTTTGTCATCACTAACAAGGACATTACAAATGTAAGAGAATGGTACAAGCTGTCAGTTACCTTAATGACATATAGGAGGTTTCATTTCAATTTCCTCATTGCAATAAGTGCCTGTTGCCTACACTCCACCAGTTCTGTGCGAATACGATTTTTATAAGCATTTAATGATTAACTGATTGTTGAACATTAACATGGCCAATGATTGACTGATGAAATTACTTTGCATTCCTCGTCATCATCTCAATATTCAAGGAGATTCAAAAAAAATGGTGTGGATGGTGTGAAAGTAACTGCAGTGGTTATCGGAGACATGCCAGGCCTGCAGTCTGTCTCTGGGTGACTGCCAGCCAGGGATACGCATAAACTAGCAATACACATCTCATTTGCTCACACACTGAACAAGCTCCCCAACACATACAGTATCTGCCTGTCTCTGTTACCATGGAAACTGACGGGCCTCCCATTGACAAATCCTCAGATACAGATGTGTGTGCGTGTGTGCGCAGGCGTGCGTGTGCATCATCGACGCTTGCGATGGTTGTGTGGGTGTGAATATGTCCATTTGCATTTCTGAGATTTTAGTGTGTGGAAACGAGTAAGGACACATGTGCACCTATCATTCAGATCCAGTATGTAGGCCGGTGTAAATGCATGTAAAATTCATTTTATCTACATTCCATCATCAGTATAGCTGCCAGAGCATGTGTGAAATTTCAGCTTATTTCAGAAGATGTGTCATGAAACTGATACTTACTCTGAGGAGTCTATAAAGTATATTCCAAGGGCCCCGATGCTGAGCGCAAAGACCAACACCACCTGAGGTGAGAAAGACAGATGAAAGAGAAATTATTTTTATGCATGGATCAGCAAAATTCAACTCACTCTGTAGTTAAAAAAAAAAGTGCTGTATTAGGTTGGGGTGGACACAATAGGCAACACTAGTTACAGTATCTGTAATTAAACAGAGACTTGCCTCCTGCAGGTTGCAGAACAGTGGACGTTTTCAAAAAGCGTGCTCTGAATAATGAATGCTCACCCTCCTGAAAGCAAATACAGCCTATTGAATGCAGGCATTGTAAAGTCAAACCAGCACAGTCTTAGGAAGCAAAGAAAGGACACACATTTGTTAGCTCAACTGTACAGAGCAGCAGCAACAATACGTGTAGGGGGTGTTGAAAGGAAGTGCTTAGAGAGAAGCACAGTTATCAAGTGTTGACATGCACTCCTCAGCTACTACTCTGAGTCAATGCTTGCATTGTGCGAGATTGTGACCCTGCTGGACTGTGGTCTGTGTAATGTTTCAGTGACTATAGTGACGTAAAGTAAGGTAAGGCAACTTGCTGTAGATGGAGTGCCAGCAGCAATAGTTGAGTCCAGAATCCAAAAAAAGTTTGATGTTGTTGTTTAAACGATGAAGAAAAGAACCAAAGAAGTGCAATGATTGCATTTGTTTCTGAATCAATCTAAATTGATTTAGATCAGACCAGGCTATTAATGCCACTTGATTTCAGACAACTACATTAGATCTGCAAAAATGTTCTGCTTGTTATCGTAGAATTCATTACTTGATTAAATGACATAACATTAACGTGGACAGTTTTCTCGCTCTCCAACATTAGCACAACAAGATTTCACGGACTATACTGCAACAATTCAACAGTGGCTCAGAATGTGATCGATTAATTCTATATAATGTAATATCTTACAGTAGAGATAGCTCTTGTAGCAAACACTAAATAACTAAACCCTTTGTAACAATTCCATAATGTAAAGGGAATTGTAGAATAACATACACAAAACCAAAAAATAGTGCTGTTAATCTACCAAAATGAGGACCTCTTGTTCCAAACCATAGGGGAAAAAAAGCAGCATATGCCACAATAATCCCCTCCAGCAAACTGCACTTGCAAACAATAGAGTTCACATCTCCATCATCACCACCACTGCCATCATAATCATCATCTTCGCAACAGCTGACCAATGTAGCAATGCACAATATTTCCTCCCCTGTGCTCCTTTCTCCCATTCAGCCACCTCACAATAGGAGCCCACTGTCCCTGCTGATTGTGCCGTTCATTATTGATGATGGGGGCTTGATTACTTTCATGTGATGGTCCTTTGGATTGATCCGATGTATTGTGGCTGAGGTATTAAGTAAACACCCCCAACCCCTTGCATTTTTAATGGTTTGCTGCTTGAATGGAGGACGATGGCAATCCTGGGCACAAGAGTTGTCCAGGGCTGGAATAACCTTACAAGCCAAAGACATCAATGATACTCCAACACAAAGGATATGGGGAAAAGGCTCAAGCTGAAACTCTACGATAACATCAGGCTTTTTGAATGAAAAGCAACCCATCCTAGGCTGATTAGGAAAGAAAATATTTGACTGGAGGGCATTATCTGATCCAACCACTGCCCTGTTGTCTATACCGAAATTAAAATGTGTGTTTTTCCCGCAAGATGATAGTATGCTTACAGTGACTTAGTATTTTACAGGTGAAAGGCAAACACCAAAGCCCAACTGAGTGAAAACACACAAGAGCACTTGAATGTTAATGGGGGAACTCCACCCATTTAACACACCAAAGTCAGCCTACAGGAGTTGGGGAGTACTAGTTCATATGTAAAGAAGGTGTATGAAGCCTTTTGTGGCTCCAGAGGCAGCTACGTGAAGTCTGATAAACTGCCTCAAGTGATGTCACTTGAGGCAGCATCTGTTGGGGTTGAAGACTACAAAAAAATTTGGGAGTGTGGAGTTTGAAAGATGTGAGTTTACCGGATCCTCTGTAGTCAGTTCCTTCTTTCTGTTTTAGTCTAGTAGCTCAAGGCTACATTAGCCACTACTAGCATATCACACCCGAATCTCCAACTGAACTGTAAGTGGTTGAGTTGCATTGTGGGTAATGGAGGAACCAGGTTTTGACAAGGAGGAATAATGCGTGGAATAAAAAAAGACAATACTTTTGGCTCAGCTTAATCTTTTTCAATACTTCTACACTGTCCAACATGAGTCTGACAATATTGTAGGAGTGCAATGCTCAGTCGCTGGAATACTCCTTTAATGTTTTCAACAAAGCTAGATTCCACAAGCTTGGTGGACATCATCGAATCAAAGGAATGTTGACTACAGACGAAATACATCTTTCTCAACACCGCCAGTCCCCCCTAACATGGAGAAGCACCATTTTAAGCGTACCATATAAACGCATGTGTTCCTGCATTTAAACACATATACACATACAGAATCTATAGATACATGTACACTGAATTTTCCTGCGGGTTAGTTTGTGCTTCTACTGTTTGTGGAATGAGCAGGGTCATAGGGGATGAGAAAGAGAAAGGGAGAAAGAGAGGACTGGAGAAAGTGGCCGAGAGAAGTGTGACTGAGCAGTGGTTGGTTGCTGAAAAGCTGAGCAGCGAACACCCAGTGAATAGCTGAGGAGATAAGAAGCGTCGTCATCTTAAAATGACCCACTTATTCAGCTGTGAAAGCAAGCCCCCCCCCCCAACCTTTTATCCTTCTGTCACGCACTCTCTCCTCACAATGTCTATGAGGGCTAGCTGTCAACCTAAAGCCCAGCGTCTACCAAAGACAGCCAACGGAGCAACCGCCACTGCAAATCAGGACCAATGGAATAATAGTCAGGGGAAACCTGCAAGAATGGTAATGGCACGGGGGCATTCCCTCCGCCTATGAAAGAAACTGAGAAATTTAAAAAAACAAATAAATAAAAAGAAAAACTCAGCAGCAGTAGACGGATTATTAAGTATGGCTGTTGCTGTATCTGTAATAACTTTAAATTACTGGAATAACAAAACTGGAATATGCCGGCATCGTGCCTGTGGAGCAGCATTCAGACTTGATGTCTATGTTTTCTCTTTAATAGCCGTGTAGGTTTTCATTAGTGTATCCCTTTCTATATTTAAAGTGTAAAGCTAAATCTGTCAGATGTTTTCCAAGGTGCACTCTAGCAGGCATACTAGAAGACACGAGGTGTAAAAGAGGGCAGCGACATATCATGCGTGTGTGTGTGTGTGTGTGTGTGTGTGTGTGTGTGTGTGTGTGTGTGTGTGTGTGTGTGTGTGTATACGCATTTCAATGTGTGCGGGTTTCAGGTTCCAGCACTGTGAGTGGGCTAAAGGTGGCAGCTCTCACATGACACCGTCAGAATTGTAAACACATCATAACACTAACTTACATGTATAAACACACGGGCAACTCTGACTCTCTCAGTTTATTTGGCAGTCTAAAGAATTTCAAGAGCTCATCAAGGCTTGCCTGTGGAAATGCCCTAAAACTGAGCCAAAATTTCACACACGACTTCCTCCTCCAGCAGGGATCCCTTCAAATGACTTCCTCTGTCCTTTAAGTACACCCTGTGACAGGGAGAGAGCAGAGTCTCACAGACAGGTGATGTGGGCTGACAACGCACAGAATAATCGCTTCACATTAAGGTCAACTACCCAGGTCAAGAGACGAGTGACTCGAAGGCCTCTGTCTCCTCCACATTTCAGTCCAAAGTATCAAGATGGAGGACAGCCTTTTATCTTTCTGTGTTAAGTCAAGAGACAGCTGAAGACGCACCTCTCTGTATCCGCAGCTCAGAAGTGGATAGCAGTGGCTAAAATCTTCCAAGATGGTACCTTATGGTAACTTAATATGTCAAAACTGATTTATCATGGTCAAGTAAATTTTATAGATAGCTATTTGAGAAAACCACATAATAAATAATTACCAGATGGGAATTTCTTGTTTTAGACTAATTGCAATGAATTAAATACACGTAGAGCTCTTAAAAACCTTCCCCTCAACTAGTAAATGCACTGCATCGAAAAAAACCCTTGCTGGCAAGTTGTTTTGTTCTCAGCTACTAAGGAGAGGACTGATTTCAAAATCTTCTGAGAGCTTCTTGTAGATAATCTGGTATAGCTGTACGTGACTGGTATTATCCTAAGTACAAACATCTTGAAGAGTACATGTTGGTGTTGGTTTATGGTCCAGTGTTGGCAGATTAACTATTCTGGAAAAGTAAAGGACTTCTCCTACTTCCTGTGTAAACAAGACCTTCTGCCATAAAGAGAGTAGTACTTTTTGTACATTTTATTATTCATCTAAACAAGCCTTACAGGTCTTCTTTGATAGAGAAAGAGAAAGACTGAAGTTTTAGTCTGAAGCTATTTTAGTTAATTTATTAAATTAAAAAAAAACAAAAAAAACCTACTTTTGCAAAATATTAATAAAATCCCAAGCCTGGGGCTAATGAGGCCGCCCAATTGTGAGCTGATTTGCATGCTATTGTTACAGAGCTTCTAGAGGTCGACATCAAAGGCAAAAAAAGAAATATCCTTGTGGGTAGATTAGTTGAGTGAGAGATGAGAGAAAATCTAAACGAGAATATTTCAGTTATTTTTTCCGTCAAACAATGAAATAAATACTTTCCATGAATCTTAATGGGTTCCCCGAGATTAGATGAGTGGGAATCCTCAGTGGGAAGTCAAGAATGCCCATCAGTACCATGTGGCATCAGGATAAGCTTGTTCATTAATCCAGCCTGGCGCACTGCGTTAGCCATGAAGAGGAGCTCCAAAATGTCCGATTGATGCCTCAGCCAGAAAGGATTTCAAAAGGTCCACAGCCAAGGCAAGCTCAGGCCAAACCAGTGTACTGTTTCTGCTTCCCTTTGGCTTTGATCCCTAAACATATACAGTATATCTGTCTTTTAGTGGAGGTTTCAAACAAATGAGAAAGGCTGCAGTCAGTAAACATTAGTTCGTGTTCAATACAGATTTCCTTAGAGTAATTCACATCAGTGAAACAGAAGAGAGATGCAACTCTATAGCTCATCAAACTGTCACGATGTTTGCCCAAACATTTGCATTCATTCTTTCATGACAAAGACTCTTACAAAATTGGACACAGAACACAGAACACATACATCAGCACACATCGTGATCTCCCCTTTCCCTCACCCTCAAATGGCAGGGGGCTCTACCCTACACCAGTGTAGGTATGATTTGACATTCTGTCCAAAAACACACTCTGTATTCCACTCTAACACTTCAAAACTCGGCTTGGACTACTGATTCCCACTTTGTGACTGAACAGATGTACCCACAGCATAGCACTTCATGCCAGAGCATTCTTATAAGAAGACAACATTTACCAAACATGGACAGCTTTGTAAAGTCAAGGCTGAGTAATGATAAAAGGAGCCAAACATATTTTTGTGTTCAGAATATGAACAGAGGGCTACCAAGTATAACAAACAGTGAATATATGTATTTGTATTAAAACAATCCTTTGCCCAGATTCAAATAAAAGAAGAAAATGTATGTAAGTTGGAAAAACAAATATTTATAGCAACATTTTTAGAGCTTTGGTTCTGAGGTAACTTGACTAAAGACAATCCAGTCCCAGGCTATCAGAGAATTGGAAATTCCACTTTTGTTCCAATTGCACTCTCATAATTAAATGTTGCATATAAATAGTCCCTATATTTATAAATAAAATAGACAAGCAGAATACAAAAGCATGTTTGACTGTCAACAGAACAGGGCCAATTATAACCAGGCATCAAATATACAATTCATTAATTTCAAGAGGAGCAAAGAACGAAAATAGGCAGGACACAAGCTGAAGCCTGAGTAAGTTGTGGTCTGGTATGTGTCTGAGTTCTTTTTATATCCAAATCCACTGTAGACTCACAGTCAGTTTTGGTAAAGACTAATGGGGAAGAGCATAACAAAAAAAATGAGGGAGAAAAGATGAAAGAGAAGTACTAAAAGAACTAGTGTCCTGTAATAAAATGTCTAAAACAACCACTGTAGTAGTATATCAGTAACGTCCAGATGGCCTGATACATTTCATCTGCCTACTATATTTCTTTTTGGTATCTGCTAGACATGCTAGTGTATTTTTAAGAAAAGAAGGTACTTGAGTTTTGATATCTGATTTGTTTGGTCGGAGTGGATAAGGGAAAATACTATAGGTTCTAAATGATGCACACTGCAACACAAGTCCTGTCTTTCTTCATATCAACCTCTACTCAACCCTACCACAGCCGGCTCCTTTTGTGTTACCATCCAAGGACATCCTGTGACTGTCTCTGGGGTACAAACTGGCTGAAGAGAGGATTGGTAGAAGGATGCTAACTTGTCCTTCAAGAATCATCTTTATCATTCATCCAAAAGTCCACACACACATGACAGGATGGTCTATTTATTTCTAGGACATTTTGTAAAACATCTATTTCTCACTATTCAACATGCAGTTAGGGGCTTTTCTTTACAAACAAATCAATGTATACAACCTTTATCTAGTGTGTTAATAGAAAAACATTGAAACGTCAAACTATTTAGAATTTTAGAGGGTATTTTTTCCTCTTTAGTTAGAGATAATGTGACATATCACAGATGACTACCTCGAAAATTGTCGGAAAACCGTATTTGGTCTGGAAAAGTTCAAATGCATTGAATGAATCTATCAGCAGCCCTTAAGTGAAAATTTGTGTGTGAAAATGCAAACGTGGTGTGAAACGTAACACTTTCAGAGCGCTGACTTTCAGAGCGCTGATGTAATCTTTATTAAACAAGACTAGGTAAAAGCCTAGTATATGGCTGTTGTACTTGCATTCTGCCTGGTGTTTCAGCCCTTTATCTGTTTGCTGCTCTCCTACCGTCACTCAAATATACAGCAATTTAATACAGGCTAATTCTTAATAAAGTTGTTCTCATTTATATGTTTTTCTGTTTCTGTTGTCAGACATCAGCAAAAGTATGAAATAGTTACTGAAACGCGGCCCATTAAGACTACGTGTTATCCAGCAGTGACCTCCAAGCCGTTTCCAAGCTGCTGCTCTGCACTGCTAACATGCTGATTTTATAACTGCGACGTCGTCCGACAAAGTCATCACACACATAAGTTAAAGGCAATGGCTGTGCTGTGAATTTGAATATATTTACTTGTAAACTGAACAGAAAGAAAGGTAGTGGCTCATTCACGTCTATGTCAGCTGCCACGTGGTCGATTAAATGAGATGCATAGGGAGGTGTCCCTGCAGAGGGAAAGCTCGACCTTGCACTCGCAGGGCAATACTGGTGACTGGAAAGTAGCTAAGGTTTGTCCAAAACATCAATTAAAAAAAATAAATAAATAACAATCGCTAGATTAAAAATCGCCAAAGGAGTGTGAAAAGTGAGTAAATCTAGTGACAAAGGTGCTAATTTGTCAACACTGCCTGCAAATGCCCCCCAGTGATGTATTAGAAACTATTTGCACCAATTCGTTTTGAAACTCCATCACTTGGCCGGCCAACCAGTGGTGTAACTTCACCACTCACTCAGTCAGTTTTGAGTCAGTTTTTAAGAAAAAAAGCTAAAATCCTTTGGTCCTCAGCTTCTTGAATATTTTCTGGTTTCCTTAATCCTTATTGTACACTGAATATTTTTGAAATTGGGTAAGTCTGGGCATTAACAACTTACTTTAAACGAAAACCCACAATTAGACCCAGTCCTACTGTTCAGACAGCATGCAATGCATTATTTCATCTTACAAAACTCCACCAATGACTGTAAATAAACTGACAGGCCCCCATAATGTTTTTTTTTATCTCTGAATAGAAATCTCTCATATATCAAAATGCAACCACTGATGATGCACCCCTGGAATTGGCTCTACATGTCTAGTGGACTTGATACTATCAGACAGATTCCTACATATTGTCGTACACAGGCAACAGAAACAGTGCTTGACGGGGGAGAGGATGGGGAGGGGGTAGGTATGAAGGAAAGCCTCTCAGGTCTGACAGGATGACAGCTCCTAAAATGAGCATCTGTCAGTGGGAGATGAAGAAGAGTCCTGAGGGATCTGTTACAGACAGACAGACAGGACAACCTGTCTGAAAAATCTCCTCCAAAAGTTTCTCTATAGCATAATTATTTCATGTAAAGAAGATTTTTTGTGCTACCTGTGTTTCTAAATTAAACCATCCTAACAGAGATGGAGTTATGTGAGATGTGTGGTATGCTCCAGATAACAGAAGGGCAGGACACTCTTCCTTCCTGTACAGCATCTTGTGTCTAATGGAAGCCTTCCCTAGACACCTACAGTGTTACCATGACCTTGAATGTTCGTAGCGGATGCTAAAAAAGATGAACGAAAAGGAGAGAAAGAGAGAGGGGATAACAAAATGGATGTAATGATGAGGAGATGGAGGGATGAGAGAATATTAGAGACCCCCCCCCAAATGGGGCGGAGAAAGAATGAGATTGAGAGCGCGCATCTGAGGAGAAAGATGGCGGAAGGGATGGGGAATATTAGAGCATGTCCTCTAAGGCACAGCAAGAGCTTAAATGCCACAGCGTGTATGTGTCTGTGCGTGTGTCTTCACCTTTTAGTGTCTGAGTGCATGTATATCATGTGTGTATGCCTTCAACCTCAACCGTGTGTTCAACCTTTGTGCCTGTCCGTTTGTCCATGAGACCGAAGGGAGGATGCCTACTGGGATTATGCCCACACAGAGAAAATGAGCGGATGCATTTAACCAGCCTGCAAAGAACCACTGACAGTGTTAGAGTGGAAAATTCTTCAGTTCAACCATCATATCCATTCTCCACCCGACATCCACCACATGAGCTTAGAAATGGTTCCTTTTGAAAACCGCAATATATCTGCAGAGTATCGAAAGGGACTTTATAGAAAGCGGCTGCCACTGCACGGTTACCATAATGTCCATTATGCATATGTACTGTAGCTAGAGGGCAATATTATTTTTACTGAAATGTAATTGTTCAGCTGTTACAGCGATGCTAACTCAGTGGTAAATTAGCCACATATTAAAGATTTAATGTGGGAGTTCAGTGGAGGCGTTCTGTGCCATTAACACCACAGACTGATAAACTCAGTCTGAACTCAGAAGAACTTGTGTTGTGAGTGTGGCTTTTCACTGCCGGATATCACAGGTCCACAAACTTGTCCCCAAGCCTGTGGGCATCTAGAATCAACGAGTGTCAGTATGTTTGCCACAGCCTCTTACAATGGAGGAAGAACGTGACCAGGACAGCATCCAGCACACAGGCCCCATGGTTTTACTGCTAAAGGAAAACACAATACCAGATTTAACCCTTTTTCTACTTACGTTTGAAACCAGTTAGTGGGACCCTCTAGTTATCTTATCTACATTTGACTGGTAAACATGGAAATAACAACTACTTTATCAAGGTATTCACATGCCATAAATAAATGAAATGTGCAGAACCGGCAGTCGTGCAATAAAAATATTATGATCATGACAATTAGGAAGCAGGGAAGTGACTAAAATAACTGCTTGGAAATTAGTTTCATTTTCTGTTTATTCGTTTCTAATAGTCTAAGGGTAAATTTGCCCAGTTTTCTCAGTTTAACTCATAGCACACTATTTCTGTCCTCCTGTGCAAGTAATTAAAAAATAAATTAATATAAAAGCCAGTAGAGTAATTCAGAAGGTGGATGAGTCTCTCCAACTTTCCAGAACATTCATCAACCTGATGAGGGGTTGTTACTGGAGCTACCAGGTTTACTTACAAATTGCCAAGGTCTTTCCAGCTCTTTAATGCTCTGTTGCAGTTACTGTCAGGGCCTTTAAGAATGAGCCAGCTTGATCTGCCTCACTCAGAAATTGTCAAACAGAAGATCATTGCTTGATTATTTTCCAGCTGAGCAAACTTTTACTTCCAAGGGGAATTATACAGGCGATTCCTTTTCATTTAACAGTTTTAAGTACCCACCACTCTGATTTGCCAGTAGCGTGCTATTTTCAGAGGAAAGTAGCTACTTGCCAGATCAGGTTACATATGAATTTGCATATTATTTTTGCAGCACTTCCCATTCTAGTGCAAGGAGGAGGCTACAGTTGTTTTGGAAGTGTTATGATTATGAACCTTTCTGGGATAAATCAGTCATAACAATATATTGTCAAGTAGTTCTGAGTCAACACAATAACGTCATCTGTGGTTGCTAGATTTGTCACTGGCAACTCTCCATACAATATGTAAACACGGGGTCTGAAAACTCACTAAATCTAGCAAAACATTGGCTGGTTAATGACAGTAGTTTCCATTAACATGTCTGAGGTGGTGTCCAGTCTGACTCATTACAACACAATCATACAGTTGAGTGGACTTAAAGTAGAACTGGCAGGCACCAGTAACAGACTTATGAGTAGGTGATGAAGAAACTCTCTTTTGGGAGCCAGTAGGACCACAGACTGACTGGTCAACTGGCTCAAGTAAATGTCTCAGCTGACCTGGAACATCTACAATTCTCTTAATTGAATGAGATGAGAGAGAGAAGAACTTTCACCTTTGTGAATTAGTTTTGAAAACAACAACAACAACAACAACAACAACAACAACAACAACAACAACAACAGGTTGCACAACGAGAATTTTTGAGGTCTTACCAAATACTGTTATGTTAATCTATAAGCACTGAGGCCAAAAAAAATAATAATAATAATTTCAATGTTAAGTTAAAATATAGAGTTTCTGGTAATATGTTTAGCCCAACTGTTTAAAGTATGAGTACAGTTGAGTAAAATATAGTCTTGTGAATGAGGACCCTGCTTCTGGAAATTCATACACCGCCATTGGCCTCAGATTGAATCCTGTCAAAACATCCTCTATTCTTCCCCCTTCTATATCCCATTAAGCATCAATAAAATAAAAATAAAAACTTTATCTTCCACAAGACCTCTCATGAGACTTCTGCCTTGCAGGGAATCCTTTCACACTGACACTGAGTGTTGCTGTTCCTCTCAGGTGTTTGTTCACAAACTAATCCATGAAGGAAACAAATCGGCAGGGAATTTCTATGGGGAGCAGTTAAAGAGCACTGTGACTGTGTCCATGCTAACATTGATTCAGGCCTGTACAGCAGTTTTATTCAAACTCAGACAGACTGGCTGCATAAAAGCAGTTTAGTTGAAGAAGCAGTATTGATGACAGTACAAGAAACAAAATTTTTAAAGAAACAAGTAGGTGGTCTGAAAGAATAAAAAGGTCAAAGGTGTAATTCCTACTTTCATACTTTAAATGCATCGTCTATGTTAGTCATAATCATAGAGAGTAAAACTGCTGATTTAAACTCATATTTCTGATCAATCTTTCAATTTACTTGGAATTTTAAATACATTTGTCCACTTTATTTTCTTCCTTGATTTTTATTCTCAGTATTGTTAGGAATGTAATTGGACCATGTATCGACCTATAGTCAGCTTGACATTTACATAACTGGTACAATTTCCCATCAGAACAAAGAGAAATGACCACCCTATCTACTGTAAAAAATGAAGAGAAAGGAGAGTTCGACATGTGAATACTAAAAGGTTGTCTTTGTAAGGTTGTAATTCTCCATGTGGTCTGCAGTTCATAATGTATTCAGGTCACTACACTGTTGTTCAGGCGCCGGTTACTGCCAAACAATCCCAGTATGTTTCTTTAATCTTATGCATTAATCATCCCTGCCATATTTAATAATATCAAAACTTTCTCACACCAATGCCATTTCTTTTACAATGCATGCAGAGCATTTACTTTGTCGGATGCATATTGTACAACTCAGCAGAAGCTTTCATTCTTCTCCAGAAAATGTCATACATACGAGGAACAATCAGACCCTGCAAAAAAAAAAAACTTCAGTTTTGTTACCACTAAGGCAAATGAATCAACTACCATCTGAAGGATAAAACAATGTAGCTGCGCCACATCCTGTTTTCTCTTTCCTTTCTTAAAACGAACCTTCTATATCACCAAAAGATATCCCCACAGGTGCATAGGTTTCATCTCGGAGGAGACACAGTAGTGAGATGATCTTTATCTAATTAAATCAAGGTTTCGTTTAATTTCCTGAAAGTTAATGAGAAGTTTATCATCTGTGTCAAAGCCCACTTTCACTCACTAACAATGAAGTAGGTCCTGATAAGGCAGACTGTTTGCTCGCAGCAAGGTTAAAGATGAGACTAAGATCCACAGAGAAGTAAAAGCTGCATTAGTATTCTGTGTTTGTTGGCAGGCTATGTGTAAAGTGAAGAGCAGCAGCATCTCAGTGTATCCCTCCCCTATTTGCTCTCTGCCACATCAGATCAAGCCCTACGCACAGCTGTCCAGCTCAGTCAGTAAGGTGGGTGGATGCATGGAACCTGCCACGAATGACCTTTAAGCATCTTTGATACCTTCACCCGTCAGCAGGAGGGATGAAGGTGTCACAGTAAATACTTTGGCAGTTGCTTTCACCTAACAAGCCTGTAGATGAGTGAGAGGAGCTGAGGTTTCTCAGATAATACTAAAAATAAAACCACCATATTTTATAAATCAATTTCAGTACTACTTACTGGGCCCTCAGTATGCTTTTTTTAGTGTTGAGATATGGCAGGGAGAGAGGAACAGAAGGGTAATTTGCTAATGGTTTCTGTTCCTTGGCCTTTTGGGGTATATATTATTAATTCCACTTTAGTCATACAGTTATTCATTTGGTAGAAAATTAATAGTCTCCCTTGCAAAAAGATAGCTAATCCAACTCCAACAGAAATAGAGAGTAAAGGATTGTACTCTCTCAGTTAGAGAAAGTCGAATTTAAATACAGTTTTACATGCTGAATATCTGTCCTGAAGAATTTGCCTTCTTTTCATAATCACAAGTAAACTAACCTTAACTAACAGCTAATAATTTGGCAAGTGTATTATCAGTCAATTATTTATTTCATACGTAAACATTTCTGCAGAGCAGGTCAAGTCAATAAAACGCTCTTGCAGTTTCTCACGGAGCCCTGACTCTTGTTAAGAAGACACTGAGCTGAGCTCCACGTCAGCGTCCATCACTTCCACCTCTCACCTTTCCTCGGATGATAGTCTGCTGGTTTGATTGATTGTTGAATAGCACTGGCATCAATATCAATATTCGATATCCAACACACTTTGTTGTGTTGGATATCGAATCATTGAAAAGTTCAGCTGCCTGCAGCCCGGAAAACAGACAGTTCCCCTGAGATTGATGATTTTATAGGTTTAATATCAGACACAAGCCGTTTACAATCCACCTCTCCATTCTGAGTCCCAAAACTCCCGTCTCCCCTTACAAAGACCAGAGTTTAGCATGATTGAAACTGCCACATAAAGCTGCTGTGTACACTCATACATCTCAAGCACCTGCATATAAACATTCCTCTCACAAGAAAATCAACCTGGGATTGGAGTAGAGCTGCTGCCAGTGTTCATCAATTCAAATAGGAACTATAACTGTGCCTCCAGACTAGGGGAGAAGATACCCTATCTACAGTATTTATGACCTGACAATACTATGGCTAAGGTTTGGTTAGGTTTAGCCACAAAAACGACTTGGTTAGGTTTAAGGAAAGATTATGGTTTGGATAAAATACCTACTTGCTTAAGGTTTGGGGAAACACTTTGGTTAGGGTTAAAATTGCCTAGAACTTCATCGTCATGATTACAATAAAAACCTTTTGGTTAAGGTAAGGGAACAACCATGTTCAAGGGAAACGAACAGCAGTCTCCCGTGCTAAAGTGTGACCCATCCATCCACTCCAACATGCCTGCTCTGTGGACTTTGTGCCTCTATAATAACATCCCACCGTTTCCTCCTTTGCTCCGAGGTGACAAGAGTCATAGTTCCTATTGCTGCTAGCAGGCTTTGTCACTTGAACGCTCAGCTATTGCTGAATCAAGTGATGCCTTTGTTTTCCTTGGGGAAAAAATATTCCTCATGCAGATAGTTTTGCTTGGAACTTGAGACGGTTTGTCTCTGAGATATCTGCCACCATTGTAAAATAAACCAAAGGTACTGTAATTTATAATTTGGTTGAACTGGCCCTTCAAGCTCATTGAACAAGTGGACATGAAAAATGGAAGCACCCAGGGATGGTGGAGAGAGAATGGAACAAAAACAGAAACAGACAGTGGGCACAAAGTTCATTCTTGTGAATAAGAGATGTAATGTTGCCAGGGTGATATGCCACTTGTGGGATTAACTGTGAATGCAATGTGCCAGGGAGGCATATACAGCTACAGCAAAGCAATAAAAGGGGATCACAAAACCCAAGACATCATTTAGTCTTCAGAGGCTAGGACGGTCTGGCCTTTAGCCCCTCTGTCAGAGAGAGTTTTATGCTTTCATTACTTCATCTAAGTAGCCCCATGATGGAGCTCTCCCCAGCTTCTGGTTGACAGTCTATCAGTGATATTATTTCAAAAGACACCAAAGTAAATGGAGGAACCAGATAATGTAATTTTGAATAAAGAAATTAAAAAAATAAAAAAATAAAATAAAATTATTGTCTCTAATATCTTGCAATGTAGAAATGCGCGTCTTTGAAAGTAGGGAAAACACTCATGCATATGAGCTGGTTCAAAAGCTAAATGTATGACTGACACTATCCCTAACTGCTGAACTGCTGTATTTTATGTGATAAACATGTTACATAATAGTATCTCTCAGCTTGGTTGCAGTTGTTTACCAGTCAAGGTATTTTTCATTTATTAGTATTGATTTGACCTGAAGGATCATTTGTCCTTACCTTCACTTTGACTTTGCCTGACCTCAACATTTAGTTTAGCCATGTTTTTTTCAAAATTTGTTTAACTGGTGTCCGAGGAAAGGAGAGGAGAGGAGAGGGAGAAGGAAGTGAGCAAAGTCGTACTGCCTCTGGTCTTCTTTGATGGATTGAAGCTTTGAAGTCAATACTGATGCAATTTAGGGCTGGGGGCAGAGACAGACCTACAGACCATTTAATTAGCACCTTGCCACGGCTCCTAATATGAGAAAGCCTCAGTAACAGAGCCAAAAAATGTCTCCACTTCTCTGATTCACTCACATAAAAATGGACTAGACTTTATTAGAATATTTGCCCCGTAAGGCCCCTAAAAGAAATGTCTAAAAACTTTTGGCAACCAGAAAAAAAAAAAAAGGAAAAAAAAAAAAATCAGATGATCAAACCAAATCAGGTATATTGGAATAATTTTTTTTTTTTTTTTTTTTTTTAAATTGCAAACATGTATTTCAGCCTCTAAAAACTCTTTGCTAAAATCTATATCCATGTCAACACTAATATGAATTTTCCTCTTGCTTTTATTTCCTCTCATTCCCTTTCACTGTATATCTCACTTTCACCTACGCTCTCATGCAACAATATTTCTCCCTCCCTTCTTTTCTGTGCCTCTTACATCACCTGCGATCATCCCCTAATGATCTCATGGAAACTGTGAGCAGTGAGTGGCGAGCTGGTGGAGGTGATGTGTTTTAGGGACACTATGTAGCTATGTAGCGGTCCCATTCCAGGAAACAGAATCCCAGTGGGAGTAAACGGATCTGAAACCTGGCTTAGCAGATGGTCCCCACTGTGCTGAGTCCGTCGATAAGCAATTAGAGGCACAAACCGGACACGTGTGACAACAGCACATTCGGAATGAACCTGAGGCCATACCTACGACCAGGTCTGATACTATCCCAGGAATCATAGGACGGTTAAAAAAAAACAAACTGAAATATGAAACATAATACAGGAAAGCCTAAACATCGAAAGCTGGCACTCAATCATTCACCTTGAGAGGCTCTCTACAGCAAAGTAGGGAGGTGTTTCCCATCAATATGAAATATTGTGTGACAGTTTCCTTTTTTGTTGTTGCCTCTTAGGTCAGTTTTAAGAGGAGTCGAACCATATCATCAATCTTCCACCACTGATGTTGCTGCAATAACAACCTGTCCACCCTATAAAGCAGGGGTAAGGATGCAGTCAGCCCTGATCCTTTCACTCCCACACTATCTCTTTCTGTGTGAGTCAGACCTGCTGATCATGGTGAGACAGACTGAAAAGAGGAGGCAGTTCCTGCTTCACAGAGCAATTGACATGTGGCATATAAAGCCTGCACCAAGAAGATGTTGAATATTAATAATGTGGTACTTCATCAGTCCCCACAGGGAAATTTTTCTTAATGCTTAGCCCACTCCAGCACAAAGTGAGTTAGGGAGCAGCACCTATGAAGGTGGAAGGGATTCAATTTCTTCCTCCTGGTACCCCCAGGTCAATTTGCCATCATTCAGTAGCATATAGTGATGTATCTATTGTTTGTACTACAGAACTTACAACTTGAAATCACAAAAAAAGTCTTTGGGGATATAACAGAAATGCTCCTTTAGCCTTGAAACCTCTGAGTGGGTCTGCTGGTACGAAGCTGACCAACAGCTGGGCCAGCAACGACACCGAGACACAATGTAAACAAAACTTGCACTAGCTGAGGACTGCTCAATTTAGCATCTAAAAGGGATCTATTTTAACATTTGCAGGTATGTTGTTAAAGTGTTCAACGTGCAGCAGGTGACTAGCTAATTAGCTATCTGCAAACTGACATTAGCAGTGCACTAGCCATGGTTTAAAGTGTGTGGTTCAGGCAGCTGTCTGGCTATTAGTCAGTACTTCTACCTGTGCTTAAGTAACCAGGTTACACAGAGAAACATTGTTACATGGGTAATCAGGGAAGATGTTTACGTGCACTACAGTAAACTGGTTATTGAAAGTCCACATGTACACACAGGAGGTCAATACCCACATTTCTCCCCAACCCATAACCTTATTAAGTATGGCTCCGTTATTTTAACTCTTAGTGCGTAAGTGATAAAAGACACCAGTGCAGACCTTTTTCTACCCTCTTTTTTCCTCTTTTTTTGTGGGTGTGTTTCGGAGACGGACAGACAGAAACACAGCGTGAAAGTATGTTTGAAGTAGTCAAATGTTCAGCAGCGGAAACCGACTTATTTAGACCCCTTGAGCCGACTTTATGTCATTTTCAGTTTTAGCTGGACTTTTGGAAGGAATTCTTTTAAATATGAGGAAATGCTCCATGGAATTACCTTTCCCTCCATCCGTCCGCTCTACTTTTACTTTCCCAGGGTTACAAGTATCCATGTTTCTCGTTTACATGACAATTAAGAAATCTGCTTACTGGAGAAAGCAGACTGTAACCCGGTTACTTAACTGCATGATAAAGCACTGGATGTAATTGTCAGCCTCTGACAGAATGGTGCTTCAGGCAAAAGCAGTATAAAACACGCAAATGATTTTCAGTTACCTTTTGTCAACAAATAATACATAAAACTGAAGTTATCGCTCTTTTGCTCCATAATTATGCATTTCTGCATCCGTAGGGAAATAAAAGAAAACACCTATTTAATCAGCAGTATTGAAACCACAGGAATTTTCATTCTTTGCTACTCTTGGTAATGTCCTCTCTCCCTAATCCTGTTTTTGGAAAGCTTTAAGAAATGTGTCTGGCAGAGACAGCAGTGTTAGATGCGGCTGGATCAATGTGATGCTGCAAGTTCTGATACATTAGTTGTGCGTCATCCCAGAGGTACTGAGTCACTCAGCGATCCTCCCCGAGACCATACCGGGCCGCCATGACAAGGATGAGACAGGGAGGGCGCTGTCTTGGAGGTGACAGGGGGCTCCAAATGACAAACATCAGAATGTCATCCACTCCGACTGCCTACGTAGGTCTCTATCTGTCTGCACGCAATTTTCTGCCTGTCCGTTTGACTATTTGCCTGTCGACTGTTTGCTCCGTGACTGTGTGCCTCTATCTGTCAGTCTGTCTCTAGCCTGCAGTCTAATGTGCTTCTGACTCTAAATGTAATCTAATTTCTGGCTGCCCTGTCACTCCTCAGCCTGAGGTTTCAGCAGAGCATAAATAATCACAAAGTAAAAGGTAAACAGGATATCATTACTGCAGCCATTGAGACTCAAGGAGGGCCATTTTTTAATTATCTAATAGCATGAAGCATGGACTACTTGTGTAAAAGCTACGACAGGTTTGTTGTAATTAGCTAAGTGATTTTGGATTTCCTTGAGAAACACTCCAAGGGCAATGCAACCAGAGCTGTTCCCACAAACTATAGCTCTGCGAGACAAATTATGAAATACAAGACTTTAACTTTTTACCTCATACATTTTAGTTACGGGGCATGATTTGATTTGTGAATATTTTTAGAATGAATGTGCTGAGTCTTTTCTCTAGGCCTAGACTAAAGGAAACAAATGAGCATGTACTGTCGCCACAGTGTCTCAGACACATTGCCTTGTAAGTCACAGGTGACTTTGATCTAATAAGGAAAAGGCCGGGTACCCAGCTAAGTGAAACATCACTCCTGTGTCTGCTCTCTTGACCTTTTTCCTCTGCAGAACAGTTTAAGGGAGGGTGGGACAGACAAAGGTCACTGGGGGCACAGCAAGAGAAGGTGAGTGTGGATCATTGGCTCTTTAGCAACAGAGGTCCAGGTGGTAAATGGTTGGTTTAATAAATGGGGGGAGAGAGAACAAGTGACGATGAGTCAACCCACAGAACGGATCAGACTTGATGGTCCTATAGGGTGGCTACAGGGAAAAACATTCATGAGGACAAACTGAGACCAACCCTTTCAGATTTATAAAATGCTGACCAATCAAATGTAACAGAGAAAGAAGTTCAACAGTTACTCTACATGGTGGGAATGGTATGAAACAAACTTTTTAATGTTTTTTAGCCCTGGTGTATATTTCAAGGAACTGTAGCTGTAACTCTAGTTGTTTCACACACTCTGCACTCTTCTTCTACTCTTACTTAAAAGAATTTGAAATGGCATGCTTTCTGGTTAATATAAATACAGTACGATGTGCCTGTAATTATATATGCACGCTCAGATGTGCAGCACTATGTCTGTTTTAATAAGTGAGAAAGCAGTGTGCGAATTTCTACCCCCTGAAATGATGCATCATGATGGCAGGGCTCCCTGTTGCTTTTCTTTCTTCCTATGACACCCTGCTTTACCTCTCGCCCCCCCTCCTCCTCACGCTACAGTCCTGATCCACTAAGTATACGACTTGTGTTTTTTATGTGGCGGCAGCCCAGAAAATCCAAGCCAGCAGGGCTGACTCACTCCACACAGATGACCTGTGGCCATGCTATGAGAACACATTCTGAACCACAACTAAATCCAGTGACATTTAGCACTAAATCAAAGACGGAAACCAATAAAAAAAAACCTATAAACAAACATTTATCACTGTATTAAAGGGCTTACAAATGAACACACAAATGTATTCATACTTGTCATACACTTATTAATAATTGCTTAACTATAATATCTACAAAAATACCTACAAACATAACATAATTTTGACTTCAGTGACACTATTCGCATGGTTAAAAAAAAAAGACACTGACTGCCACTGTCATTCCCAAGAAATATTTGTATGTAGCTAACTGTAACTAGCATTTTAATCTAATAATTTTATTTATTTATTTTATTTTTATTTCATATTTTTATTTCAAACTTTCAAACATTTTCATTAATGCTCCGTCTCCACATTACTGTATTCATTCATGGTAAGTCATGTGTAGAGGAGACTTTGGCTGGCCCCATACCCATCTCTCTCCTTCTATCTCCCTGGCTGTTTATGCTGGTCCCTCCAGCATAAACAGCCATTCGTCACCGTTCAGACGATTTAAGTCAATGCCAATTAGATTGGTATCGACTGAACTGATAAATTACGGCAAATGCCAGATGAATAAGCTGTGAAGCTAGCTAAACTCAGCAACTGTGAGAAATGGGAGGGAGGCAAGGAGACACGCTGGAGGTTTCAGAGGGCACCGAGTTTGAGTTAGGAGAATGGAGCGAACCGGCTCAGAAATTGAGTTTCATTATGGAGGAACACACTGCTGGAGCAAAGTGTCATGTCCCCGAATGCCGAACAGAGCGGTGAAAAAAATTTATAGATTTGTCTGTGTCTACTGCTATTAATTTACAGTGAAATTGGGTTGTGAAGCGTGTGTGATGATTCCTGGAGAGATTGTCTTTGCGGCTATTGATTGTCTATTTCTCACATCAATGTGACAGACGCTTCCCTGGACAGACACTTTTGACAGACACAATGGGAATTGACAACTGACACGGATTTCTCCGCATGGGACAAGCATAGAGCTGGGTTATGATTCAAAATGGTTATTTATTGACTTTCAGCAGAGTCATATCAAGTGGATTTGATCATATGATGATATTGTTCTGCAAATTTCTGTTGTCCAAATTAATGATGAGCAAACTATTAAAATTTTTGTTAAAAACTTACAGCAGTTATTGAAGTTTTTGATTCATTCATATGAAAAGATTGGACTGTTTGCTGCATAACAGTAGAATAAGTTAATTGTATTAAAATAGTATTTTATATGATTTTGCATCCTTTACCATATCATGACATAAACTGATATATTAAAAAAATCATAATTTTGTGATAAGGATTTAAGCCATATCGCCCAACCCTAGTTCAGGGTTGCATATGTGCCTGTGATTGTGTGGGTGGATGTGTTTGTTGTAAAGATTTCTCATAACAGTAACACATACTACTCCCCCTGGATGGATAAAACCTCACGTTTCACCATCCTAATACTTCCAAACATGCAGTATAATATGCAAGATACCATATCCTATGGAATCTGTATGAAAAGAAATATGCTGCCTGTTAGTTTTATGCAAAGGAATGAGGCTATTATCAAAGACAAGTGTGATGCAGGAGATGGTGCTGTGTTGACAGCTGTATCCATGCTGAGTTTACTGACACTAGTAAATTAGTTCCACACACTCGACAGGAAATCATAATTATCCAGCCCAAACAGACACACACAGACATGCATTTACACAATCATGCACACACAGCATAGAGAAACATACCGTATCTACTCAGGCAAATATGCATCAGGCGCACACACAAACGTTCATGGGTAAACTCAGGGATGCAAACAGACTCTGGCAGTACCCAACAGCTGCTGTAAAAAAAAAAAACAAAAACAAAAAAAAACACAAATATGCTTATGCAAGCCCAAAGGACTGCCAGTACAAAAATGTACTTATACATAGAGGTAAACACACACCACACTAACATAAACAATGCCAGTCTGAAAAGTAAAACACTGCAAATGACAGCTGTTCTCTGTGCAGGGAGGAAGGCAATCATGGGGAGAGGACACATTCACACTTATTTTCTCCACAACAGGATGTTTGAGGACACATGGAAACACAATGGAACATACCCACAGTGTCCTTACACTCTTTGCACAATCTCACTTCTTTACTGCCAAATTACATTCACACGGTAAGCAACTGTTCTCAGAATTAAGGCAGAGAATAGAGAAAATGAGCGAAGTAAGGGGTAATCACAAGCAAGGGTATACAGAGAAAGAAAGGTGTGCCTGCTTTCATAAGCGCTACTGCAAAATCTGTTTTTTGGGGTTTTTTTGATCATTTGTTTGTTTTTTAAGGAAGCATGCTGGGTTTGTTACTGTTACTACTCTAACTGCAACTGTAAGAACCCATGTGCTGTCACTCTACTGCAGAGTGAGACAGATGTGTTGTATTTGCAGATGATATGGGTCAAAACGTAGAGTGCCATGCAATGGGTGGGTGGATTGGTAGGCAGAGCGATGACCATAGGGTTTAGGGAGCAGGCCATGTGAACAGATGGTCCCTGGTTGCCACCCAAGATCCCATTAAGAAAGATGGCAGGGCTGACCTATTTCTGGAACCACCATGCCGTGCAAATCCACTGTACAGAGAGATAGGGTGAATATCTACATTCAGAGGTTATAATCCCCATTGTTTTTGTTGGACATTATGGGATTACATAAATTGTTACTATAGAATTAATGCAGGAATCAGTTAGATGCGATGCTGTGGTAATGTAGACCAAGAATTCAGCCAACTCATATTTCCAGCTGTTCAACTAGCCATTTCCTTGGTCATTGTGCCCTTGAGTGCTTAATGAGGTCTCTCTGCAAAGCAACTGGAGTGATACGGTTGTCAAGAGACTGATGAGCCATCCACTGCCCGACCAGAGGTGCTCTGCATTTCACCTATATTCCACATGTAGTGCCTTTGTTTGGACAGCTGTTCTCTGAGCTGTCATGGGGCTCAGAGAGACACTTCCTTCTTAAGCTGCAGCTTGCACTTAGGCGCTTAGTTGCTTCCTGCTCTACTTAAGTCCCCACAGACTGACTTTTTCACCTATCAATCAGGTTTCAAACAGTCATTTCAAAACCATTTTAAAACGTTTGGAACGGGTTAGAATTTATGTTTTTCTTCTCCAGCAGAGGATCATGTTCGAATATGTTTAAGTTCATTACCCCTCATGTTTTTCCTTTTTACCCTTTGAGCTTAGTGTCAACAGAAAACTACACTGGACCCAGGTCATTTGTGAATGAGGCAGTAAATATTTGATAAGGCGATATTTTGGAGGTGATAGGCTAAAGACCCACATATAGAGGAGCAACACTGCCTCATGCTAGCATCAATCATTCCCCATGGTATTTTATGAGGCACGTAAGGTGACACAGAGCCTAATCGAAATTGGATATATGACTCTGTGTGCGTGTGATGGTGGTTGGGAGGGGCTCATGTGTGCAGGTGGCAGAGCCAATGATCACACAAAAACAGGGGACTTTGACATATGACCAGTCTGAGGAAGCATTATCAGCACCTTTGTCTTGTGAAATCACGAGGCACATAAATGATATACACATAAATTCACACAAATGCCTGTGCACACCTGCTGCTCTTTGTTTACCGTTATTACATGGCCTGAGCAATGCCATAACAGCTTTCTGCTCTCACAGCCCTATGGCTCAGCAGCAGGACTTCTTCAAAAGAGGGTCGCTAATGACCAGAATGATCTGTTTCTCATGCAGCACATGTCTGGTCGTAATGGTTATGCAGTGTGGGTGGATATGTGTTCATTTAATTCCTTTCTCATCACAGCAAAGTAGTTTGGCAAAAGTCACATTAGGCACCAATAACAAAACAGGCCTTGTTCTTCTCCCACCGGTAATTCAGCCCAGCATGGGGAAACAATATGCAGGGACTCCTGGGCCAAGATGCTGCCCTGGGTGAATTTAGATTTGTCTTGTAATTCAATAAGCCTCGGGGTATACTTGATCTGTCACTATCAGCGAAGTCGTCAAAGCAAACAAATGAAGGGGGGGGTTGAGGGCTCTGCCTCTCTGCCTACCAGAGGTTATCTGTCTCAACCTGCTTTGGCTTTGGCACTTTCACCTGGATAGAATGGAGCCAGCATCAAGATTTAATCCCACCTGTGTGTGTGTGTGTGTGTGTGTGTGTGTGTGTGTGTGTGTGTGTGTGTGTGTGTGTGTGTGTGTGTGTGTGTGTTATTTATGCTCTGCTCCGCCCAGGCAGACACCCCCCTAATGTCAGATGACTGAGCGCCACTACACAGCAGTTGCTATGGATACCATGCAGGTTCTATGTACACGGATATTCATCGCAGTTTTGATCTGCAGTGAAGCACTGATGGGAGAGAAAGAGTCCCACAAAAAAACCCACCTACCCACACACACACACACACACACTATATACATACACTCAAGCATACTTAGACAGATACACAAGCTATCATGCACGTACTGCATATGTGGAGAAATGCTACCATACATGTATCCATAAATGTACACATTCCACCCACATGAATCGTTTCACACATTCACGCAGAGCACTCATCAGTACATATTGTGCTGATTATCATTAGACTGTGCATGTAAGCAAACACACACTGCTGGGCAGAATTATCAACCCCACCAGAAGTAGCACAAATCACAGTAGGTGATACACCAGGATATCTCTCTGCCCAGAAACCCCTTTAAAGCAACCACTACCTTATTTCTTAGTGACTCTGTGTTTTACTCGTCATATGCCTGTCTGTCTCTCTCTTTGTGTGTGTGCGCCTCTCTCACATACACACATACATACATATATACTGGGCAGATTGGGATTGCTCAGTCAGATCAGAAGATGACAGTGAGAGGGAGCTGTGTCCATGCCAGTGGAGCTGTGTGAGTGGGGAAGTGATGAAAGAGAAGCTCATTTAGTAAATTGACAGCTCCCTTCAGGATTCTTCATCTTCTTCACCATGAAAGGCCTGAATCCCTGTCAACTCTCAGCTATTCTCACTATGCGTGCAGAAACTGTCGCATTCCGGCAAACATTAACAATGTATTTTAGTTTGGATCCATCTCTGTCCTGACTCCCACTGCTGCTTCATTCAGTCCACAGATGCTCAGTGGATGTCTGTGCAAGACAGACATACAGTGGTAATACTCTGATGCAAGATAAGATGTAAAAGGAAAGCTAGACAAGAACTAAAAATAGATAAAAAAGAATGCTTTCAATTTTAATTTCCCTTTCTACAAAACTGATGGATACACTTACGCAATCCATAAATAGACAAACACCGTATGCACACTCAATGCATCTTCTTGCACGAACCACAACTGAAATTTTCATCAGTTACAGACTGCTTTCAAAGTAAAAACTGATGCAGAGACCCTCAGTTTCTTATCTCAACGAGAAAATCACAAACATGATAAAGACACGGAAAAGCTGCTGTCATTTCACACATGTACGTTTTCCAGTATGGAAATGACATGGTTAACTTAAATGGGCACAAGTTCTAATCATACACTGTGAAGTCTTTTCATAATCCATGCGGCTAAAAGAACAAGGCTAGCAGTTACAAGGAGCATGCTGCTCATAGCTAACTGTCGGCTGCTCGGTGGAGCTAAGTGGGAGACATCTTGCTAAGCTGAGAGGAGGAGCACATGAGAAATGCTGCTGATTGAAAGGCAGTTTTTAATTTTAATAATGTATTTTGCTAGAGTGGTGCAGTTGCGTGAAGCAGCACAGGACAGAGGAGACACTTTTAAATCAAATGTTCACCATGTTTTTGTAGAACCTCAACCGGTGTCCTTTTTACTAGCAGTGCTTTTGGGATATGTATCCTTGAAGTCATGCAAGTTACAAGGCATTAAAAACAGCAGCTAATTGTAATGTTATGACAATTTCTTTTGTGACCTTCAATGGACAGAATTAACTGTGACAATGCTGAAATTTGAAAACTCAAGCAAATGAGAACTGGCTGATTAGCAGCACAGCATCATTTGAGTTAGATCACTGCAGATACCTGAGGATTTGGCAAAGAGTGCAGGAGAGATTACGGGGGCAGTGAGGGATAGAGCTAAAGAAAGGAGAGTCAGTAGGGGAGAGGGGCTGTAATTCATATCGAGAGAAAAGCCACAGTGACAACCTCTTACCTACTGCACAAACACCACATATGCTACATCTCATACTTGACAAATAAATCTCCCCCATACATACACACAAGCATGTGCATGCACACTCACACACACACAAACACACACACACACTCATCGGTTCAGCTGGCAGAGGCTCAGCAGAGTGAGTTACGGCGTGCCGCACACAGGCCACTGCAGCAGAGAGAAGGCTGGACAGTGCCAGCCAAATATCCAACTGAGGTTCAGCGAGGA
Source organism: Xiphias gladius (assembly GCF_016859285.1). Taxonomy (NCBI): domain Eukaryota; kingdom Metazoa; phylum Chordata; class Actinopteri; order Istiophoriformes; family Xiphiidae; genus Xiphias; species Xiphias gladius. The sequence goes on from NC_053410.1 coordinate 12,779,718, forward strand.
CTGAGTATCTGTTAGTTTCTGGGATCAAATAAACTGCCCTACAGTATGTGTCCAGTGGGACCTGTATAAAACAGGTGAGTAAATGTGTACATGGCAGTGGATTATACAGTGGATTAATCTGAAAGCCAATTTGGGTGTGACAACCCGTTGCAATCTGTTTGCCCGAGGAAAGACATAACTGCTGCACTTACAGTATCTTGTATTGTGGGTTGAGCAAATGATTAGTGTAAAAAAAAAAAAAAAAGTGCTAATGGATTTGAGTTGGAATTTGGTGTTTGAGATATTTATACACACTAGAAGAAGGAAAACCTACCAGAACTCTGCCAGTGAGTGTCTGAGCGGAGATCATGACGCCGGCCCAGTCTTTGACTGAAGTCATCCATCCCACCTCGCTGGCTGGGGCCTCCTCCTTCTCATCAGGACCCTTTGGTGCCCTGTCTGCTGCCTGATTGTTGGCGGGGTTGTTCACCTTCTGAGCCTCCTGAAAGAAGAAATAATAATCTGTGTTAGGAAATGGAGCATACTAAAATTAAAAAAGGAACATGACCTGCTGTAGGGAGGAGGAAAATCTACAGGGAAGAATTAAAAGGCACAAACGGGAAGCGCCATTTAACAGTGGGGAGAGGAAGACGTTGGCTCTTTGTCAAATCTATATATGAAAGAATATCCTCAAGAGACTAAAATAAATTCATCACATGGACCCTACTGTAAAACAGCTAGGTAGAAAGTTAAGGCTTCTCTAAACCTGAGCTCATGCATGTCCACATTCATGACATGCTACAACCTCTGAGGGGTTCAAAAAGGACCACGATTGCAGCCATCACGCCATGATGGCATCCATCTGCTATATGTTGAATGTGTGTGTTTGAATGAATTTGAGTTGCACAAGCGTTAGATAACGACAAAGTTGCTCTTGCCCTTTTGCCCATATGGCTCTGTAAGTTAATTGTTCCTCAGGGTAGAGAGTGTAAGACTATTGTTCTCATTCAGTCCTTTCAATGTTCCCTCTTGTGTCCGACTGAGTGAGCAGAGTTGCATGGCAGTTCATTGACATGCTTTGCTTGGCACAGTCACTGCATGCAGCTGTTCCTCTCCAGCTGTTCACTTACTCCTGATTTGACACAAGCAGGCACTCAGCTTCCCTGTCCTTATGGCAAAGAAAAGGGAATGACTAGATTTCCCCTGTTTTACGGCCTTAGAGGCAACAAAATCCTACAATCACATGCATTACACGCACATAAACACACACACGCACACACATGCACACACACGCGGGCACAAAGATGCAGAGTAAAGGTTTGCTTATGTCACCCCCAGCCTCATAAAACGACAGGGTTAGGCCCAGCAAATGGCGTCCACAGAAAATTCCTGGAATTGCAATAACTTAAAACCCTCCTGATGACGGCCCATTGCTCCTTTCCAAGGAGGCAGGCTCCTATTACCATAGTCTACACATGCTGCACTTGGAACACATTTTACAACGTCCTTCCTCACAGTGATATCCAACAAGTAGCCATCAAAGCAGATTATGTGCTAGGTCAACAAAGTGTTTCCCAGTACTGTACATGTCCCATAGCTACAGTTTGTTTGGATGACCCCAATAACGTGCGTAAAGGATGTTGTGTATAAAACGGTTGTTTTTTTTTCATTCCAGGAAATGTATGGGGCAATAAAGAGATGCAACTAAAGGCCAAGGAACCACCTGGGTGACCAATATGAACCCACATACAACACATAAACAAACCAGACTGCAACTTCAGTTTTTCTGCATTGCTAAAGAGCAGCACTATTACAGATGAGCCCAAGAGAGTGCTCTGTCCATTTCAAGAGGATTGTCTGGTCAAATTGGATTACATTTCATAATGATATGGCATGGACACAGCTGCCATTTTCCTAATTTGATTCAAACCCCATAACAATGCCAATAAACTGGCCCTAAAAAAGCCTGACTTAGTCATAAGATCATTATCTTCTCCTGCCATTGGGCCTCTCAGTACTGCAGTGGATAATTCAGTTACTTATACTTTATATACTCATTAAATAACTTAGTGTTAGGGGACTTATAAACTTTCATAAAACCTGTCATGAGTGTGATTTGAAGCATTTAGTTTTGTCTTTGAAAGTCACACAAAATCAGCACCTGATTATAAATGACAGTTACCATTAGTGGAAGCAGACTAATCGTCTAAGATTTTGGGATTTAATTATAATGTGTGTATGGGAGGCAACCCATTAACCCCCATACAGAAAAAGTGAGAATATTATTTGACAACAGAAGTGATCTGACAAGAGTGAATGAGTAAGACATGGCCAAAAATCTATTAGCCAGAGGTAGATGTTGCAAAGTTGAGTGCTATCTTTAAAAAACTTTAAAGAAACCGAAATTAACCCTATGTCAATCCAAACTTTGATCTCTCTTTCTCTTCTTCTATTTCATTTTAATAAGTTAATACACTCATTTAAACAGCATTTACATTTCAAAGTTCAAGCTTATATATCAAAAACCTTATAGGAAATTCTGTTGGCTGGAAGCTGGAGGGTATGATGTAAATATTTAAATATATATAACTAATTGAATGTGCAGGCTATGTGACTAAGATTCTGTTTCCTCTCAAACTCCCAACCACCCATCACCCATACTTCTTCGGTACTCACTTGACTACGTAGCCGGCATGCATTTCGCCTGTCACATGCTGCAAATACTGTGTGTATGCATGCAGGTCACTGTGCACAGGGACGTCTAAGATTTCACTCTGATTGGCTGTGTGCCTGCTCGATAGCACTCCAGGCATGTTGTGGTGGTGTAGTATGTGCTAGTCTGTGCCCAGCAGTTACTTCTTAGTCAGAGGGCCCCACCGACCTCACATTCGACACACATATACCCCAGTACACACAGAACACACCACATCACACAAGTCACGTCTCACAGTAGCTCACAGTGCCTGTTTCTAGCTGCTCTTGCTACTGTTTCCACCAGATTTGATTTCAAGCATGCCATAAATGACATAACATGTATTGTACATTAACTCCCTTTTAATTGTAACAATGATTTCAATATACATGTATGAAGAGGAATTTCATTTAATTATTTTTTATTTGTTTTTCGCATAATGTGTACTCTGTGTGTAGACCTCCATGGACACCTGGTTAATCTGGGAATTTGCTCACTGGTACACACCTGAACATGGGGACTGTAAGAACGCATTCAGTAGCAGTAATGAGTTACAGTGTGCACATGTGAGCATGTGTGTGGTGGAGGGGAACACATGAATAATGGATGCAGTCACAAACTGATGGTCGGGCAGATGAGAAGAAGAGACAATGCAAACAAGGAATGGCTTCTGGTTCATCTGAGTGGCCGGCAGTAGGCCTAAGCCAAGAGAGATAGAAGTACTGAAGCAGCCTGCCATGGGAGAATCCATCTGCTGGCTATATATACACACCTGTGATGTCAAACAGAGAGACACGGGAGGGGGGCGGGGGGCAGCAGGAGTCAGTAAATGTGTTTATAACCAATCTCAGAAGGGGAAAAACAAGTTTATAGAAAAAGCAAAGTTTGATTGTTTTCTTTTAAGTGTCAATCCTTAATATTTTCAAATCCAAATCCATTACCCTTTCATGCATGTATGTAATTCAGCAGTACTGTTTTTAATTTTTATCCCATTTGATATTAGCCAGTTCAGTCTCGCACAGCCATATCAGAACTGTATCAAGTTACTGCTAATGCAAACCAAAAATTTCCTGCTGCTGCTAGTTCATATTAAAAGTATTCAACCAGGTAAACATCTTTACTGGGCCCTGCTTTGTGAGAAAAAACTACTCGCCACATGTGCAGCATTAAATCAGACTGCAGTTGCAATTATTTTTAACAGACTTCTTTATTTAAAAAACCTTGTTTGTGTAGTTTTGGTATAAACAAGATACAGTGGTTCATAAGTCATTTAGACCACTGTCTCCACTCTCCCATTCGTTGATATCTATTTCTATATATCTATATATCTATATATAAATAAATGTTGCTTTTACCAAATAAATTACTGATGACAGAATTCACTTTCACCTAAATAAAAAATACAAATGTGATATGGGACGTGCTATATAGAATTGACCAAATATTCAACTATCATTCTACTCTTTTACAGTACATAGAGCTTTTAGCTAATTATAGACACTTTATATCAATATGAAAGTGGTGATGTAACACCTGTTAAAATTTCTATTTAAAAATGTATGTAGTTCATCTTCCTACTTCAAGAAACCTTTTTATAACAAGGCAGATGAAAACTGTTAATATTAGGATTGTACCAATTAACAGAGTACACAAGGGATGCCTGGTAATAATGAGCAAGAGAGACAGATAAAACATGGCACAGGAAGGAAGGACAAAGAGGGACTGACCGTGAGAAGTCTACATGACAGGGACAAAGAGACAGAGGCTATGGAAGATGAAGAAGGACAGCCAGTCAAACAAATATTCAGAGGGAGGCAAGAAGATAGAATGACGGAACAATATAGCAAGGGGGTCAGAGATAATGACGAAGAGACAAAGATTACAAGACATCGAGAGAGACAGGACACTGAGCAAACACAGGACAGACAGACAGAGAGGTGGAAGACAGTGACAGAGAGACAAAGATACTGCAAGACAGGGGGATAAACAAGTGGGTGAAAGACAGACAGCAGGGCAGATTATGAGCAAGAGAAATGGGAAGTGAGTGAGAGAGACCAGAGACAGAGAGAGAGAGACGGAAAAAAAAGACGAGAGAGAGACAGACACAGGCCCATGTGACTCCACTGATCTAATAGGACTTGGCTTTAGCGCAGCTGTTCCTCTGGCTTTCGTCTTCATCGCTGGGGAAAACTCTATTCCAGTGTGAGAGGCTATTTATAGCTTCACCCAGGGAGACGTTAACTAGTGAATCTCATAACACGCTCTGTTCTCCCCGTTTGCTATTTTAATGCCAGTACAGTTACCCAGTGTCCCTGGGTTACAGACCTACACTGGGTCACATCAAAACGGAAGAGGGAGGAAGAACAGGGAGCCTCCTCACATACAAATGCATGTACACACGTTCTTACAACACCATGTGGAGAAAAGGTGTTATTTCTGTGTATAGGTCATGCCTACTGAACCATATAGAACTAAGGGGGCTAAATGGTATATGCAAATTCCTATCAGGCCATAGCAAGTGACACGTGACTACAGTGATGGGTCTCTAAAACAAAGAGATCCCCGCAGTCAGTGCCACAAATGTGATTATGATCAAAATTATTGTATATCTGTAACACTCATCACTTGTGTTCCCGAATATATTAATGCAAAACATAGAGGACAGAAGAAGAAAATCCTGAATCGAGATGATGGGTCTCGATGATCCCGAGGTTGAGGGCTTACCTAGGCTGCCATGTGTTTGATTTAGGGATTACACAGGCACAGCCTGGAATACAATCTGCTCAGGATGGCACTCATACATGTCATCAATATGAACACAATTTTTTAATCACCATACAAATGTCATTTACAGAGGCTGTGTAGCAGCAGAGTAAATCTGCATGTGGTGATATTGTGAATAAATTTGCCATATAAAGAGTAGATCCAAAATGTATTGAGAAGTGAAATATTGAGTTATACAGTAGCTATGAAACAGTTTTATGCGCTAGGGTTTATGCTAAGGGGTTTGAGTTTATAAAGTGCAAAATCATTTTTAGATAATCACACAGTTCAGCACTGGGAAACAAGGAACTATAAGACTGAGGTCAGACAAGCAACAAGTCCAAACTATCCAAAGACTGACAAATACAGCATCACAGAGTGATCATTGGTCTTACCAAGGATACCAAAGCTATCAGTGTCACTGAAAAGGTTTTCCATCTCCAGAATCACATTAGCCCTAAGCTGCCCCTCTGTGCTGGGCCTATTTTGAGCACTGTAGGCCAGAGCAGGATTTGTGGACACTGAACTAAATAGATGACATCCACAATGTTGGCAAACAGGAAGACAAGCCAAATGGTTTACATCTCTCTGCATCTCCGCTGGTCAACACACCCATCTGCACGACAGGGCAGGAACTCATTTCTGAAAATGGCTGCACTCCATGTACGCTTTTTTCCCCCCAACTGTGACGCCTCCTCGGCTAGCGGAGAGAAAAAATAAGCTAGTGATATGGAAAAGCATAATGTAAGCCTGGCAGTGTATGCTGTCTAAGACATACATTCTTTCATGTCCCTCTGTTCAAACAAAATAGGACATAATAAAAAGGCACATGCGCATTGGTGTTACTTCCCTACGACTGGAAGCAGAATGAAAGAAAAAAAATCTTAAATGTGCGGTCCTGTTGATTCATAATGCTGTACACCTCTTCCTTCAATACAACATTTCAAGCCCCAGTGGTCCGGGATAAAAATAGACGATGCAGTGAACTGTGGGAGATCAAAAGGTCAGCACTTGTCATCCTTAACATCTTTGAGTTTTATCATCTTAATGTCAACAGATAATAGACAGCCAGTGGCCTAAATGTGGACATATTAAAGATGTAGGCTATATAATAAGTAAACCCCAATGAGAGTTTTTCATCAAAACATTTCTGGTGTAAAAAGCCCAGCTAAAGAGCAGAAAAAATGAGCTAATGTACTGGTGTATCTCTATTCCCTATAGATGCAGTTGTTCAGCAGCTCAAAGTCAGGAGAACAAAGCAAATAACACAAACTGAAGGTTTTACTTAGTTTTCCATGTGGCTGTGCAATAAATGGCATTACAACAGTTTCAGGCCTCAAAAAGCAATATTATAAAATTTTCTTTACACTCTCCATTACACGTAGAAACCTTGGAAGAAGGATGATACTAAATCATTGGAATTTGCACCCAACAATCACCTCTGCTACTTTCTGTGACGCCCTAATAATTCACCATAAACAAGGTAAGTAGCTGTCAATCCAACTCCCTGTCCCTGAAAGACAGCTTGTTGCCTCCTCTGCTGATCTTTATTTCTACTGGATTAGACTGTAATTACAGATAATTGCCCCTAAAATCATGCTGGAAACCAATCATTAGAAAGATTTATGGCCTCAGACATGCAGACCATAAAAACAAATAAGAGGCAACATGTAGGGGAAACTGTACGGGGAAAAAAAAGTACCATTCATGTAAAGTCATTACATACTACACACACAAAAATCACATTCTCCTCCACATATGCACATGCAATTATTGGTCATTTAATTCTTGACAGGTTTAATTTATATAATTTTTTTTTTTTTTTTTTAAAACCAATCTAGAGATGGCTCGTTACTATGGTGATACTCACAGGCTCACATTTGTTTTCAATGCAAATGAGGTCTGACTTGAAGGGAAACACTCCAAATGTGTCCATTTGTTAAACCAGACAAATGGCCCTCAATCTGATTGCTGACATGAGAAGAATTTAGAAGCAGTTGGTTATCGCACCAAGGACGGAAATCACAGATTACATACATTATCTGCAGAAAGAGATTGCTTTCTTGTATAATGAGAACATTCTACATACAGTAAATAAATAACCAAGATGTGTTCTAACCCAGGCTAAAACCAACAATATTTTTCCAGATGGGGTTGCACCATTTTATCCTATCAGAATGTAGGTGAAATGAAAAAAAGCAACATGCTTCAATGACATCAGTCTCTGTCATACTATAGCCATCAGTGGCATAGTCGCCTGAGGCTAATTTCCACCATTTTGTACAACAGCCCAATGTACAAGTGTATGAGTGTTACTGGATGAATACAAGTGGAGCATTCAAGACAAGCACCCATAAAATTGTCAAAGAGGCTCTTAAAGAATTTAGACATCACAAAAAAAAATATATATATATATGTCCAGTGTATTTATCTGCCATGCTCGCGCTAAATGCTATAGTGACAATCCTCAAAATGACACTGTTGTCCTTGTGATGTTCTTGCTCTTAAGAATCACCAACTGCTATCTGTTCAGCTATACCCTGAAGGTTGATTCTATTTTCTATTATTGCTCTAAAAAAAACGGACTTTCTTTCATTGAAGGGCACCGGACAATTGTGTGTGTGCGTGCATGCATGTCTGTCTGTGTGTGTATATAGTACAGTATGTGTGTGTTAAGGGGCAATGACTGATTTCTATTTTATCTAGGGCTCGGATTGTGTCGGCCTCGCTTACCGCACCTATGAATCAGGTGGTAATAGTGTGCCTCCAAACTCGCAGCCTATCTGGACCTCCTAACCACGGAGCCTGTGGCAGACCTCATATGTGCACTAGCGGAGCTCCATTGGAAGCAGGACACTAATTTTATAGTAGCGCTGCAGAGAGGGCGTATTCCAACCTCGTCTTGTAAATGTAATGATGGCTGAAGATCTTGGTAAGTAAACAGCTATTAGTGCTAACATTGGCTATGTAGTGATAGCAAAAACTTACATACACCACCTTTAATACAGTCATTTTATATTCTTAAAGCTTGTGCAACTAATTTTTTCCCCTACATCTGATACTGGTTCTTGTCTCAATACATTTAAATCATGTTGGCTAGTAGACTGAAATAAGAAAAAGGTTAAAGGTACCCTTTGGAGTTTACACACATACAATGTTTATAATCAAAACACATTGTGTGTATCACTGAGTCATAACAAACATACTGAATGAATTTCTATCCTCATTTACAAAGTGAATTGATAAAGTATTTTGAAAAACTGCATTGTTTACATCTATACTTGCTAGCTAGCATTACTGTAGTTAGTGTCTTTCTTGGTGGATTACTGCCACTGACTGTCGAGCCTTGACCTTGACTAGTCGTTGAAAACACACTTTGGAATTTCCGAAGCCCTTGAAAAAAATGTCACTCTTGCCACTCTTTAACAGATTTACGTTTAAGTAAATGTAAGTGTTGAACAGTCTACAACAGGCAAACCTAGCCTTCTACCACACATTAGTTATATTACCCACATACTGTAGCGCACTGTCTTAAACAAACTTCTGGATGGTCTGGATGTGGGACAGAGTGACCGGAAGAAATTTGCTTAAGAATGCTGTCATTCATTGATTTCTGTGTCAAAAGAAATTTAGCAAAATATAATTCCTGTAAAGCATACATAATCTACAGTAACTGTGACTTTTAGCTTAGGCTTTTAACTAACTGACTCCACAATTTTGAAAATTAACAATAACACCCTCCCTCAAGAAAAGAATGAGCCAACAAGGGCCTCCATAGGTTATGGCATGAGGGCTACAACACATTACTTGTAATTACTTGTCATTACCTTGTAATCCTTCTGAAAGCCTTCTTATCACTCGATGTATCCAATATTTCACATGCTTCAATATGTAAAACAATTCACGTTATTAATTATGTTGACAGATTTGCTATTTGGAACATTACTCATACAAAAAAAAAATCAAATTAGTTAAAAGAGGGCTACATTTTCAATTTAAATGTCAATCATCTGTGGAGGTCCTGCTGTTATTACATATTTCAAGATTTATATGGTGACAGAAAACAAAAATTATTTCAATAATTTCCATATTCATCCAAATCAGTAATAATGTGTTGTTTCTAATGGACCATTCTGGAGTTCTATAAATAAGGTTTTCTGAACTCTGTTAGTGAACTGAAAGTATGAGCCTTCCTTCTCCACAGGCTTGTTTCTTCCACAACCTTCAGTATATGTAAAGAGTAGCAGCACACACAACAACAGTTTTATCAAGGAGTCACCTGTCTTAGCCCTCATCCCCTTCTGCCGTTGGAAAACCTTAATGAGCTTTCCTCCTAAATACAGACAGACGGCTAGTTCTCTGTCAATAAGCAACTCAGCGTACAACAGACCGATAAAATTGGGGGCCCATTACCTTCTGCAGAACAGGCCATTTAGGTGTTTGCCAAGAGCGGAAAACAACCAAGAAGGTAGCTATTGCCCTAATTGGCTCCCTGCTGTCTAACCATCACTGATCAATGACCCCGCTATATAAAGAGGAACATCCAGACATGACTGGCAGATTAACTTTTTAGCATCTTACAGCTAAGAAACTGGAAGGCAGTTTTTAGCCGCAGCTCAGAATACTAAGATTTAAGCTACTATGTTAGAGAAAATATGCACACGTGAAGTGCAGTCTTGAAAGCAAACAAGAAAACACACAAATCTTTCCAGGATCACAACAGGTAAAATGATTTTTAGCACAAACATGTATTATTCTACTAGTTCTTTCAACTTGTGTGGTCATAAGCACAAAGAACCACCCTTGCTCTAAACTACTAACTTGTGCAAATCCTACAGACCTATGTACTCTAATGTAATTCAATTTTCCATATATACTGCCTTTTTTAAGCTTATAATAATACATACATACAAAAAGTTTATGTACTTTCTTCTTGATGCAGGGAGTCTCCACATGCAACACAAAACCTAGATTTATTGTAACAATAGATAATACAGCTTCGCATTTTATGAATATATCACTGCAAAGGAATATTACCAAATTCAGTAGCAAATGATTCCAAGGCAAAGTTGCTACAGCACTGAAACTAACGCACATTTGAACACTGCTTTGGAGCCCTTCAGAAAGGTTGTTATGTGTTATTGGCCATTTATGTGTTTTTAAGTTTGGATTCAGTTCTGTTATTTAAGGAATCAGTCACTCCAGAAAATGTGTAATCACAGAACAACAGATGAGTGGGAGATGGTGCATGATGGGATACAGTTCCCTGGCATTGCAGTCCCTGCATAAGATATGAATGACTAAGTATGAGCACAGTCTTTCAGCACGCCAAGCCAGCAGTGTGTACACACACACGCACACACACACACACACACACACGCACGCACACACACAAACAAACACAACAGCATGTACTTTGTACATTGTTTTCAAGAAGCCCTGATTCACAAAATTACAAAATCAGTTTCAAATGTTAAAACACGTGTGGAAAATACATGTCCAGTTTATCTCAGAGAATTTTTTTTATACTAGCCCCTTCAGCACTGAACATTCAGCGGGTCAGCGGATATTTGGAGACTAATCTTTTTAACATGGAACAACATGTCTCTTTATATTTACTGCATCTTCCTATGCAATGCAATACCTACAATTGAAGGCACCGAGCCTTCTGCAGCTACCTTCAGAGCTCTCATACAGGTTAACCTGTTTTCATGACCTCCTTAGATTCGTCCTCTCCTCCCTAACAATGGTCCAATAAAACCACTGTTATACACATTCACAGTTGTATGACCATAAACCAACCCATGAGGCACAGTTTGAGGCAAACTGGTATAACCACATATCCTTTATCTTCTCATTCGCCTCCCTTTCTTCTCTTCTGTCACCATTGTCATCTCTCTTCCTTCATCCTACACATTCAGTTCCCCTCCATTTCTTTTTGCTCTCCCCTCTCCTCTCTTTTCCACTCCACTCCACTCCACTCCACTCCACCAGCTTAAGAGATGCCTGAAGAGACCACGTAGATTAGTCTCTCTCTGCTTGAGAGACAGGTCTCATTACCTTTATATTCTCCTGATGCAATAATACTCTCAAACCTCTCGCTGATGCCAGCCGGGGCACAGGACTATATGAATTTATTTAGACAAGCTTAAGCCACACGTTGCAAGCAAAAAGAAAACAGCAAAAAGCAAAAGAGATAAGGATTTGAATTTTAATCAACAGTTCCCCTAGTTCATTGTAAAAATACCTTTTTTGGCTAACAAGGTTGGACTTACTGTAAATTCTTCCAATTTTTGAGCATGTGTCAATTAGGTCCACAGATACTGTTACACAATAGAGGGGCCAACAGTGTTATTTGGAGAATGTTATTGTTAAGGGCAGTAAAAAAGGCAGTCATCTGAGCCTAATGATTTAGAGACTTGCCCTTGATTTGAGAACAGCTCAAAGGCTAACAAATGAAAGTGCAAATGATTTTCTAACTCTAGGCTCATTTAATCATTTCAAATTTAGATCTCACGCCTCCCACTGGGGAAAATAAATCAACTTCTTTCATACAGAATTTGCATGTTTTAACCCTGGAGTTAGAAAGAGGAACTGGGGGGGAGGACACAACGGGATTGTTGTGGCTTGTGTTCTACTAATCAGCCCACACCAAGGCCCCCAGTGTGTTCCACAGGGAAGGTTGGGTTTCTTTAGTGTGACCCCAGACAGAGAGGACTTTGACCTCAGCTAACAAGATCCATTAAGAGGAGCTGAAGTCTGGATGAAACATTGCAGCAAGTGTGTATACACGTTCTCAAGCCTACAGAGAATCAGTGTAATTATGCAAGATGGCAGCACAGCAAACCAATCTGTGCGTTTATAGGAAAGGTCATTGCCTTCGGAGGAACACTGGACCGTACCGCACAACATTAAGCCTCTATGTGATGTCAAGTGTAAAGCCAGGCTGCAGGAGCGGATTGAGGCATCCTCTCTCTATCTCTGACTGCGTGGAGCTCAACTTTAACAAATCAGAGGATTTTAAGTGTAGAATGCACCATCCACACACAAGGCACACAGAGCTCAGATGAAGCGCTCTGCATCCAAGTCGAACCATGTCTGTTTGTGTCCAGTGCAAGACGAGGATCAGCTCTGGTTTCCACTGTGATCTGCCTGTTCCGGTTAGTGGTGGTGTTGTGTTTGAAACAGGTTTGGGATTTGAGGAGCTGACAGAAAGTATTGCGGGACTGCCTTTCACCTGAGGTCAGGAGCGGCATTCCCTGTGATGGCGCTGTGATGTGAGGGTGGTTTGTGAGGTTGGGGGTGGAGAAAACCACCTCCCAGTCAGTAATTTGACCCTAGCAGGCTCGGTACAGGCAGCACTGTTAAGCTCACAAAAAAGACATTGAAAATTCAGCACAAAAACAAAAAGTCTTGTCAGTATGCGTTAGAGAGAGCTGGCAACAACTTTCACATGGGATGATGTGAAGACTGAATCAGCTCTCCTCTACTGTCCACACAGTGCGCACTTGATCACTGCAGCACTGTACACACTCAAGGACAAGTCACCGGGAGTGACACACAAAGTGTGTTACGGCTACATTTGCGTGAGAGGAGGATGTACTTTATGAAATTATACTGAGGCAACAATGCGGGGAACAAGGAAGGAGTGCATGTGTGTGCGTGAGAATGAGTGATTCATCGTGAGGCAACTAGAACTCTTCAAAGCTCTTCACTTTAAACATGATCATTTGCTGTCCTTGCAGATGACAACTACAATGATGTACTAAGTTCTGTTCTGATGTGTGTGGATAAGGAAGGGCGGTCATTATGAGGCTTGACGTCCTCAAACAGAGCCAACAATATACATAGTGGCTGCAAATATATACAGCATTTGCACTTTTCTGCCAACTGAACATTTATGCAAATGTTTTATGTGAATGACACAATGTGTGTTACATCATAATAAAGACAAGTTTCCCCTTCATCTGGGTTTTGAGACACCGCATATCTAAGAACAAGCCTCCATAATCCACTCATCTAGATGCATTTCGCCTGTTGCAGTGAAGTAACCTCCGGCTCATGAGCTTCTCTTCAAAAGGCAGCAGTGAGGAAATCCACATCACTAATCCCTAGCCTTAGTACGTTTCTGTAACAGGCTCTGGATGGCCAGTGAAGGTTTACTGTAAGAACATCTTCCTTTCCTCTTCACTAGCTAATAGCCACTGTTAATCAATACTGTTGTAAATGCTTTTTAGTGCTCAGCACCAGGCTCATTTGTCAAAATAAAAGCCGTGAGCGCCCAAGGGACTAATCAAAAGGGATGAAGCAACAGGGAAATTTGCAGCTTGGTAACATGAGAAGGAGTCAGGGAGGGATGTGGAGGGGCACAGCAGTGGTTTCTGCATGTTCAGTGGCAGCCTCAGATTACAGCATACTGTGGAAAATTTGAATGTTATTGGGGTTTTTGTGCCCAATGATCTGAAGTGTAACATTTTCTATTTTGCACAAAAAAGAAAACAAGTAATATTATATGATTAAATTTTCAAATAATGGAAAATGTTAGCACCAGCTGATACTACAATATAATGCCATGTCTCTTTATACTTAACCACTGATATTTGGAAGCAAAATCTTTGTTGAATAAACAAACAACCTTAGGGATTTAAATTGTAATACACAATTTCAAACTTCCCACAATGGCTCTAATTGCAATGGGATTTTATGTTTGGTTCAATAATTATCCCAGGAAGTTGCAGGCCACTGCATTCATTTTAAAATTAAGACTTGTAAATTGAATCAATTAAATTTTGAAATTCAACTTGTTTTGTTAATGGGTTCAATACAAGCATAAAAAAATGCAAACATATGCAATTCCAATTCACTAACGGCACTAATCTCTCTCCACCGAACTCTGCTACAACTCTATCAAGAGGAATCCAGTGCTTGTGCATAGGGCACAGGCAAGGAAGAGCTCATGATGGACAAACGTCACTCTCCTAAGAGCAGTCCATCGCTCACTGCTTGTCGCTTAGCAACAGAGACCTGGCGGGCAGACAGTAGGTGTGTGAGACAGAGTGTGTGGGAGGGGAGGACTGGAGGAGGGGGGGGGTAGAGAAAGGGACAGAACAGGGAGAAAAAGACACAGAGGCAGGCTGAGAGAGAGAGAGAGAGCGAGAGAGAGAGAGAGAGAGAGAGCGAGAGAGAGAGAGAGAGGATATGTGATGCAAGAAACACTGTGGGAGTAATGTGGCCAGCGTCGATAAATTGTATTGTGGAGTAAACAGAAAAGTGATTATTCAACTATTTGAAAAGTAGCAGACGTAAACACTGGTGTATGTCCTATTTATATTACATTAATTTATTACTTTTCTTGGCCTCAATGTCAAATTAAATATCGGCATATGACTAAATCCACATGGCTTTGTTCAGCGGCAGATTTTAATAGCACCTTTTAACTCAATTGTAAATTAAGGTCCAATTAAGAAGATAAGGAACATCATACATCATAACATGAAAGCTGTTTTGTTGTTGCTTTAAAGTATTAAATATAGTTTTTCCCACCACTGGCCATTCTGCTGCTTATAAACATTCAGTTCACACTGTGATTTTTCTTTTGCGTGCACAGAATCAAAGCACTGACAGAAATGAACGTAAGATATAACACCACGGTACTGTAATTCAAAAGACTGATAAGTAAATATACCGTAGGTCTGTTGATCAGATTATGTTCGCTCCAGTTTCAACCTTAAAATAATCTGGTTAAGGAGTTGACATGACAGCTGCAATAGTCAGAGAATATCTTTAATCTCGTCATTATCAAATTATAGTGGGCAAGTAAAAGCACAGCGTGTGTCGTATGGTCAACCTGTCCACAGTGTTTCACCACGGCCCACCCAGTAATCTAATCTACATGACCCTGAATCTCGAGGAAGCGGGTCTGGAAAATGACTGAACACTTTAACTGTGTAAAAGGCCACTTGACAATAAAATGGTATGACATTTAAAGACTTTCACCTCTGCATGAGCCCATGAATAGCTAACACCTGATTCTTTTTGCTGCTATTCTGACCCTCTACATTAACTGTCAATTTTTTCTACTGATTGAATAATGGAACATGAACGGCTGAAATCCAAGACAATTGTGTCTTGACAGTCACCTATAACTCATGTCTAAAAAAGTTGACAATAATACTGTTTTGAGACATTGTGTTTCTTTGAACCATGTTTATCAGGTTTCAGCAATTCATCTTTTATTTGAAACATGAACTACAGCCACTGTTTTTGAAACTAACACAAACACTGATTTATGAGCATGAAATTTGAACATAGGAAAACAGAGAATGAGTTGTGCGGAAAAACAAACCAGGCTTGTTACATATTTTAAATGCTGATACACATTTTCTAATCTCAGTGCACATTTTAAATACAATTGTTTGACACATTTATTAACGTTACACAATTCTAATCTACTGTTGCACCTTTCCACCCTAAAGGTGCAGCGGCAGGCAAAGGAAGGGTGTTCTAATAAGTCAGGTGGCAAAATACCAAAATACCATCACGTTATTTTTAGCTGGGTAGAGGGTAAAAAATAGTCCAAGTGCAACCTTGGTACACACTCAATCCTCGCAGCAGGGGCTTTACAAGACATATATTCTCTTGCATTGGTCTAATGTCACCAACAGCCGCCAAGTCTCAAGGAAATGTCAATGACAAGGATAGAGCTGTGCTAGGGAGAAGGCTACAGTTCGTATTGAGCTTTAATGTGATCATACTTGTTGATAGCACCGTGACTGACCAATGTGTGTTACACGTCTTGAGTCAATATAGAGCCATCAAATGCAGCACACTCGTTCTTAGGGTCTTTCAGATATTGATCTCTTAAACCTGCTGTCATTCGAATTTCAATCCTGATCTTTACACAAGGCATGACCTGCTTGAAAAATTTTTCTGTGAAGCAGAACAATATTGTATGCACTATATACTAGATATACAATATTCATGGTCTCCAGATGCATTTCATCAAACCAATTATTGGAGATATTTCCAATAACTTTTGTTTCAAACAGCATACCAGATTCAATTTTGAAGCAGCATGTGCCAATCAATAAGCAGCGCACAGCTAAATACTCCTAGAAAAGTAGTGTAACAGGAGACACTCTCTCGACCAACTTGCTGATGGAAAATATCCAAGGGACCTCTATAATGGACCCAACTGACAGCACTCTAATTCAATCACGTGTGCTGCAGTTGCAACTAAGCTGCCTCTAAATACCCCTGTCTATTTTAGACCCTGTTCAACAATGACAGACTGCGAAGACTCCAGTATGCCTGAAAAAACATTATGCAAAGGGAAAGAAACCAAACACCCAAGCCTCTCTCTGTCTAGTATGTGTAAATGTGTATTTGTGTGTGCATGTACTGTATATGCAGGAACCATGCATCTTCATAGCCTGAGTGTGCCAGAGACACGTATTTGGTGCTTGTCCTATTACACGTAGCGGAGTATAACATAGTCTATCAGAAAGAGCAATGGGAACACCAGAATGTGCTGCTATACAGAGACCATTCATATAATACATTCATATAATAGTTACAGTTGACATTTGGTTCATTATCTCGTGTGCAGTATTTATGGTACATCAAAATTAGCAAAGCTATAGCTGAATTATTTATTTATTTATTTATTTTTGTACTTTAAACACAATTCAATCCCCCCGAAGACAGAATTATCTCAGCATATATTCTTATCTTTCCCCACAAACAAACACGTAGGAAAATTTTATTGGGTGTACAGCGGTAAGAATTAACAGTGGGGTTATTTCTTTTCCTTCTTAATCAGAGCACACTGGTGCCCTACAGCTGTTGTTTACTATTAAAGCAGGATTAAGGCCAAGTTTTGTTGGGTGGTTCCAGGAGACAGCACTGATTGCATGGTTGTTCCCGGAATGCCTGGGTCTTTGAGACCATTTCCTGCAGGGTGTCAAGCTAGAGCGGACAGCCACAAGACTAGAAAGTACAGGTACGAATAATGTCAGTCGTCAATGGTTTGACTATTTCTTTCTCATAATCTTCCTCCTATGTCCACTGTTGCAACAAAAGTATTTTTTTTTGTAATACATAAATGACAAGACTTGGAAACAACCATGCGTAAATATTGTGGTCTTCGGATCAGAGCGCTGTAAATGTATAATGCCCTGTATATTGTGAAAAAAAGCTTGAGGGATTTTTCGTTATTGATTTATGAATATCAGGGTAAAGAACGCCACCTCCCAGCTAAGTCTCAGTTCTATCAATAATGCAACTACAATATCTGTGTCCACACAACAAATGAACAACACATTAGCTTCTCCATTATTCATGAGGCATGCCACCTGTAGCACCTCAGCTGTACTATGTGTGTCCCATAGGAAGATTTGCCGGAGTGCTTTGCGAGCCATTAAATGCACTATTTGTAGTCGTACTACACTGATATCATGGCGTTCTACCAATGGAGCTAACACACTTTAGCGCTGTAGTAGAGATAAGACATTTCCTCAATATAACCATAGCCATTGAAAACATGTACGTCTCGAGCTTTGTCTTAGAAGTTTCAGCGAAGGGGGAACATTTGATTGAAAGCAGAAGGCTATTCCAAAGCTTTGGAGCTGCCACTGCAAAAGCACCATCGTGGAACAGTTAAAAACAGTTGTTCTGAGGAGGAGGCCTAGAGTTGGAGTAATAGCAGAGAAGTTCCGAAATGTACAGGGTGGCACCCCTGTACCCATTTATAGCTTTAAAATCAAAAGGACCTTGAATTCGATCCTGTTTTTGACAGGTAGCCAGTGCAGGGATGTTAGTACAGGTGTAATGCTGTCTCTTCTTATGGTACCAGTTAGAAGTCTTGCTGCAGCATTCTGCACCAGCTTGCAGCGAGACAAAGAGGACTGGTCAATACCCAGTTACAGTGAGTTGCAATAATCCAGCCTTGAGGAGATTAACGCAGTGGCAACAGTCTTCATATCGTTAGGAGAGAGGATGGACTTCAGTTTAGCAATGTTCAAAGCAACCTGTCACCGCAGAGTCGATCTATTTGTCAAATTTCAGTGCCGAATCAAAGTTGACACCAAGATTCCAGTCAGGGGCATGAAGCTTCGATCTTAATGATTACCATTCTTGCAGCATAATGACTTACATAAATACAAAATGATGTAAATACCACAAAAAGTACCTGGAATAGTCTTTGAACAAAATTTTAAAAAATGAAAAAAATAGACAGTTTTGAGCAAAAACACAGAGTTGATAAAGAATGGAAATTTCATCTATTTTCTGGTTTAATTATATCTGGTATGAACATCAGTAGAGTCAACTTTAGAACTAGAGTTAGCTCCCTGCTGTCCTTTGTTGTTTTGTTTTCCTAGAACAGAGAGAAGAATGTAGAGCATCTACTAATATACAGTAAATGCAATTCCAATATACAGTATTTTAGCATGTAACAACAGTGCTTGGGAAATTTGAACTCAAAACATTTAGAATCTAATTTCATTATTAGACCCAAAAATCGCCGCTCTCCTAGGCCCTCTAGAATAGCAGGGCTATTACTTTCCGTGTCACAATAAATGAACCTTGCTCCTCTGTGAAGCAGAAACCAGGAGGACATGGCCTTCCAGGAGGTGAAAGCTAGGTCAGGCTTTAAGACAGAAAGAGGGCAAGCTAGAGGAACTACAGACTGACACTATATACAGTATAAGTGGCAGTATGCTTATTGGACTCCAGGATGAGTTAACTGCCATAAATTCTCATTTTTATATATAGGTTTTTGAACGGATTAAAAAATTGAGATATGTGTTAATTACCGAACTTTTGACAGAGCCAGACAAGCTCTTTCACCTTCTTCCAGTCTATAGCCAGCTGCTGGGAGTAGCTTCATTTTTACCATACACACATGAGAACAGTAACAATCTATCAGTCTCATCTAACACTTGGCAAGAAGGTGAATTCTCCAAAATGTCACAATTTTCCTTTAAAACTGTCCTGACTACTTTGTGGAGCCCCACTTTACTTGTTTCCAGCAAACTAAACCACCCCGTGTGGCATGCACAGCATAAATGGCTCCTAATACTGTTGGTGTGTGTGCGTGTGTGAGATTGGGGTGTGGGGTGTGTGTGTGTGTGTGTGTGTGTGTGTGTGTGGGGGGTCTGTGTGCTATATTATGTGTGAATAAAAACAGCAGGGCCAAGGCTGGAAATGGACATAATGACTAGACTCTGGAAGGTTGGTCAAGGCTAAGGAAGATCCTCCTTATCTATTTATAAAAAGGAGATGTATTTCCCGACTTGTGTGTCTTTGTTCTTATCGCCTAGCATGCATTTTTAAAATCACACACAAACCCTGTATTTCTCACTCCCACACGCACCCTTCGCCAAGAATGGATTGCTTTGATCGACAGGGAGCATGGCACTGATGGTCAGAGGCTGCGCGTCAGAGTAATTACAGAGCAGCCATTTTAGCAAGCCAGAGCTGGTCCCACAGGAAGAGGAAACAGCAGCAGTGCAGCTTGCATAGGTAGGGTTTCGCCCCAAAAGGCACCCAGCCTCTGTTCTGTTCACTGGTCTGTCATGTGAGAACACGCGGACGGCTAATTTCTCCTTGACCCTCATCAACTTTGACCCTGATCCATTTTGAGAGAGGTGAAAGGCCCCTTCTTCAGTCATGCCAGAGTCACAGAAATAATCCACTTCTGATGCCCTGAGCAGGGTAAATCACCATTACAAGAAGAGAGAAAGAGAAATTAACATTCTCATAAATTGTAAACAAACAGACAGCTGAGGATTGCATCTGTTTACTCCCTTCCTGATGTTCATCTTTCTCCCTTTCAACCCCTTTCTTGTCAAACACTTATATATACGCTTACACTTATATAATTTTGAGTGACGGGTGAAGGCGAGTCTTTTCCAGTGTTTTAACAATTCTGAGTGTCCGCATGTCAGTTGTGACATCACTTACGATCTGTCCCCCTGTGCTTATATCCCTGAGGATAGAGGGCCAACTGAACAACGAGGGCTTTTTCAGCACAGACCACTCTTGCCTGGCTACCAAGTTCACAGAGTCTGGTTCCTTTGGGAGAACACAAGGGAGACCTAAAGGACAATGACAGATCAAGATGCTTTTGGACAGGAGAAAGGGAGAGAGAAAGATGAAGAGAGCACTGGGGGCAATAAAAGGGAAATAGATCAGCTGTAGTCAGAAAAAACCAACATATGGAAATTATACAGATAAAATCGAATGGATTTTAAGTCAAAAAGTGGGGAAATTGACAGACAGAGGGACAGACTGATAGAGAGAAAGAAGATGAAAGCTGTGTCACATTAAAACTGTTCACGTGGTGGCTTTTATTGTGAAGCAGTCACATGAAGCGCAGTGTTTTTGTAACTGAGGTTAGGGCTGACAACGACAAGAACAGATTTCAAACCTGAAATCTCAGAATCTGAGTCTTAATTTCATTTTTTAAGTTTCAATTAGAGGTCTGCGTGGGACAGCTCTTTCAATCCCACACAAGCCCACTCCTTCAAGATTTCAGACCATCACTGTCTGTTCCTGCAGATGTGCCAACCCACTCCTCAGCCGTTTCCCACAGGGGAAATAAAGCAAATGAGCCCTTATGGATTCTTATAATGCAATGTTTTTAGAGTTGCTCAAGTGTTTAACAAGCCTAACAAGAGAAGAACATGTTCTCAAATAGTCATGCAGGCTTCAGTAATGATTGTGTTACTATTCAAAAATCATATTAATGAATACTTCTCATCTAATCCCAATAACTGTTTAAAAGCAATTCTTAAATGTAAATATACTGGACTGACAGGAATATAAGACTACCCTGATTATCCCTTTGTGAAAAAAGACCTTTGGTGGAACTAATAACACTAATTATGGCTCTGTTCCGCTCAAGTGTCCCAGGAAGCAGCAGTGAGCCAGCATCTGGAACTGGTAAAATGGAAATGAATGCAGCCATTTCTAATGTTATTAATTACACCTGTACTTTTCCCGATATGACACATCAAAATGTCGGCTATGAAAAAGGCCTATTACCAAAGTTTTCAGCTGACCATTCAAGACTGCCGCCATTCCTCACTGTGGCAGTGTGCCAGAATAGCATTTGAACTCAGACTGATAATCCTGCGAAGCAATATGATCAGCAGATATTAGCAGATCATTTTTGTTGGCATATACAGTCTGTTGGCTGACAAGAATCGCCAGTACAGAAGTACCAAAAATGTGTTTGCGGAAATTTAGAAACCGCGTTACTTGGTTTGCCCACCAGATATCACTGATGAGTTTATTTTTTCAACTTTAAACTGTAAAATTTCACAGTCTTTAATAATTAAATTTAAGGGATTCTAAAGTATTCATTTTTTTTCCCCCTAAATAAGTCTAAAATAACAGTATCAACTTCAAAACTCCAGTATTGGTCGGGCTCTTTTTCCTGCTATTCATTGGAGTTGCAGACGTTTAACCAAGATACATTTGCCAAAGCAAACAGTTAGTCCTAATCCTTGAGGTCTTTTCTCTCGTAAAATCTCACCTTTGTGTAGCTCTTTCCGGTACGTTTTCTAGTGGGGCTAGTAAAAGGCATTCCTTGCTTCATTCAACACATTTGTTTTGGCTGCTTGATTTCTGCAGGCCAAACTCTCCAGTTTGACACACAACATCCACTGAGTGCATTTATGTTCCCCAAAGAATGAAACCCTGTCGATTCTGAACACTCATGAGCTTCCTCCCAGTGGTACCCCTTAGGCCAAAATGTCAACTTTGCATATAGAAGTAATCTGATAAGCAGATTGCTATGAAATTTCCTGATCCTGTGCTCCTAAGGGGATAACCCCTTCCCTATATCCCAGCTCTTATGACAAACTTTACATTTTTAGCCCCACGGCTGGTAATCATCTAAGAATAACACTATCATCAGTGTGTTTGTTATATGCAACACTTGCACGACTTTCTGTCTGTCAGTTTATGTTATGTTCGATAATTTTCGCTCCACTATTATTCTATTCTCCACATACATTGGATTTGAAGAAAAATACAAAGAAGAATGCGGTGTTGTGGTGACATACTGAGTGTGCAAGACATGAATAAAAAAATCTTCAATGAGTTTTCCACCAGATGCTCCACTCCAGCTCCTTATCATGGTCTGTGCAACACACAGGGATATTCACATAGTCCTGCCATGCACCAGCACCACCAGATGCTCAAATATCAGCAACCTGTTCACATCCCTGCATAGATTCAATGCAACCAATTAAACCCCGCTTTTGAAATGTGATGACTCAAACTTATTGTTTATTCCCTGAGCTGGGAGCTCTTTAAGTGCTCAGGTCTATTGCTTTAGAATGACTTACGTGCAAAAAGGAAAAGATATAACATTAGTGGTACGTGCAATTTTATTAATTTTCCCTTCAATTTAATCAATCGGAAATAAAAAAGCCTTATGAGCCCTTATAACAACCAGTAACTAAAAGTTTATTTATTAGGAAATTTGCTTTAATATCACTTTAGAATAATAGATGTCATCATTTTAAAAGGTGATTCTAATTTTTGAACCAATCTATTCCGTTAAAGCCAGCTAAATGTTTGCCATCTATATTTTTTTATAATCAGAAACAAGATGCTAGCTTTAAGCAAAGATACGAAATGCCCAACAACCAATTTTTAAGTACTCAACAGCACAGACATAGCCACACAGACATGCGTATGAGAAGCCTTGCTCAGGCTCCCCTTCCTGAGCTCTCCGTGGTGCTGAAAATCCTCACAGAATAGCTGAGGCCTACGGCCATCATTTTTAATACATCCTGCCAAGACACAGAGATGGAGCACAACTGCTATGTGTCACCGTGGCCAATGGATTCCACGTCTCAGATGAGCACTGTGGACAGCATTACGTTGTCTGAATATTAGAACTAATCCCTGCTGCTCCCCTGGTCAACATCATAATTGAACCACACATTTCAACACAGACCACAAACTATCCAGAGGCATCCACTATGTGAGTCCTGATTGACAATAGTAAAAGGAACAACATAGCAAGTAGCAATGACCATCAGTGCTGAAACATGATTACAAATTACTTTGTCACACATACGTACACCTGCCTGTCATTCAGAATCAATAGTGTTCTCACATTTGAAACATTTCTAAGCCAACTGTCAACAATACTGCAATCAATTTCGGATTCTGTTTCAAATAATTACCAGGACTCCAAAAGTACCAAGACCTCCACTATCACCCACACTACTTCCATTGGAACACAGAAAAACCGGCACTGCAATTGCACTATACTAAAAAAAACAAGAAAACTTCTGCAGACTGATCCCCAAATCTGTATACACATATAGTACTTTATGCGGCTATTAAAAGTAAAGGGAGGGATGTGTTAACAAGCAACACACACACTCCCAAGCATTATCCCATGTCCATCTGACAAGACAGGACCGAAGAATGAGAACGTCTGGCACTAAAGCCATAACAAGCAAATCTATATCTTTATAACAGATGCCAATAACAGATACATGGTGTGTGAGGTCAGCCCCCATGATTCGAACCATAATGGATAGACTTAAATCAGTAATACATGGAAGTATATGCTGACTGAAATGACAACCAGACCAATTAGTTCATACAAATGCATGATTTTGAATCTCTGTGAGACTGTGTATATGGGCAAGTGTGCGGTCAAGAATATTACTTTACATGGTTTCTAATGAGGCTCATAAACAGCAATATACAACTTTCAATGAGAATCACTGACATCAACACAAAAGGCGCATCATCAGTGGAGGAGATCATCACTCGCATTTGTATCTGCATTGTATGTCATTAATGTATAAGTTCATCCATGGAACTCAAAATGGCTTGTGTTCATTTGAAAAACACTTATAGACATTTACAGATTAAAGTATCTACTGTCCAAATGGTCCCCAGGAGGGCTGCGATGCAACTTAATAGTCTTGCAGCTACTGACCAATTAAAGTCTTTCTTAATCTCAATGGCACTGGCTGTCAGAGAGCAGCGTGGCAGCTCTGCATTATCATCCATCTTTAATGAGGCATCCGGCAGTGAACCCATACACTCTGTGCATCATCTGTACATGCTGTCATCTGGGGCTCAACACTGGGCGCATCCTCTTACAAAGCTCAAGTCACTCTGAAATTGGTCTGCCTCGGTTGGTTCATGTCCAGATACATTTCACAGCTTTCAGGGAAAATGCTGGGCAGCAGACGGAACCTGAGTGAGACAGGACCTTCTGGGATTTCACTTTTGCAAGCATCAAACAAGGCTGTAATTGACAGCTGGGCTATTCATTCTGTGCAGCCACTCTGGAAAATGTCAGAAGAAGTCAAGAGGTAAAATCATTGTGTAGCAGGTTCACTCACTCCGGCTGAACAGGGTTTAACTTGTAGGCTGCCCTTCACTGTCATTTGAGCTTGTATTTCCCCATAAAAAACATTCCATTTTATTAGTGTCTAGCGCTCACTTTACTAATAGACACGGGCTGGGATGCTGTCAAATGGGGTGCCATCCTAACACTGTAGCATGGTGGCTATGAAGGCACATTGCTGGCATGCAGAGAGAAACCTGAGCCTGCTGTTAGCCTGCAAGGAGAATGACAATTAGCATATTAGCCTAGCCCCCTTGGAGGTTAATCGAGGTTGCTAAGGGCAGTGGCTGTGGTGGTGGTGATGTGTAATCCAAACACTTTCCTAACCATCTCTGAGAATGGAAGCTCTGCTGGTATATTCACCCACATGGTCGACCTCACAGACCCACGTATGTATGTTGCTGAGAGAGAGAGAGAGAGCTCATCTCTAAACAGGAAGCAGAAACACCGCCTGCTGACATCTTTGGAGGTCACTTCAGTGTCCTCTACACACCCCCCCTCCTCTATCTGACTCCATCTCTCTCAGTGCATCAGTGCACACAGCTCAAAGCACCAATTATTATGTTAACTGCATTTTGATGACCTCATATCTGTGCTCCACGGGCTTCCCCGATTTCTGAGGGTGGGTGGTGGGCTACAAGGAATGGAGCGGAAATGAGGAGGAGAGTGAGAGATGGTTGGCTCTGCCTGATAAAGGGCTGTGCATATGCTGGCCTGTCTGGTTACTGTTATTCCATGCAATGGCATGGAAGATTTGGACACTTCAAGTATTTTAACACTGCCATATGACAAAATAAAAAAATCTGACTATACTGCTCAATATGAACACAGAGTTTAATGTCAAAAAGGGTGTGAGAATCTCAGCAGTATAAGGCTACAGACAAACATTGCATGTGCATGTGGACCCTAAACAATACCGAACAATTCAAATCAGACCAGAATACTTCTCACAACTGTTTCTGTCACTCTCACATACAAAACACAAGCATTTGCAGATTTGCGAAATAAAAGTAAGCACGAAAATTAAGCTGAAAAGACAAAGTGAGGCCCGTAGGCATAACAGAGAAGTATGCAGTGGTACCCTTGAAAAGTGCATGTTTGCTGTCCTTATTAAACTACAGTTTTAATACCTGTTAAAAACACACAAAACCAAGACATATCTACATGTGATTATCAACACCATTTAAAAATAACATCATCTTAACCCCTCTGTCTAGTCGTTGAAACTGCTGCAATGTTTCTTGTCCATGTTGTTAAATTTGATTTATATCCTATCGCACATTTCCAATGATGGGAATGCCAGTATAGCACTCTTCCCCTAGTGGAGCCAGGTACACCCTTCCCCTCTAACCTTTAAACTCTGAATAGTTCCTGGGGCGTGGATGTCCTTTTAATAGTCCAGTGACTGGCCAAAGAAGACATAACAGCATGACAGCAGGGGAGCACAGTTTGGGTACAGGGGGTTGGACCTCTCTCTCTGCCTCATGATATACATAGTCTGTCCTGATATATGGCCTCTCCTTGTCTGTGGATTAACATACATCAGCATGACACACTAGAGTTGTCCCTAGATGGCCATCAAATCAGGCCCAGAGAATTAGGGATTAGGGCCCAGAAAAGGGGGATCTCCAGTGAAGAATAACTCACGAGTCACACATTCCACATCAGAGGAGTTTTAGAGAAGAAGACAGAACAGGTTTTTAAAAGTTTAAATTATATTTACTGTGTGTTGCTCCAGTATATCTATTTTAACATACTCTAAGAATTTAAAAACGCAGATGAAGATAGTGAGATCTCAAAGAGAGCAAAGACTCCAACATACTGAATACACACAAATTTAATAATCACAACTGACTAATGTCCACACAACTTGTGTTGTTCTGTTAGGTTTTAAAGTCAATTAGTCATTTAATTCACCTATCAAAGAAAAACGCTGCTTTCCAGTTTTGTATCATTGCAAATTGAATATCTTTGGATTTTGGACAAGTTGCTTGACAAAACAAGCAACTTGAAGATGTCACTTTCTGCTCTGGGCATTTATACAAATTTCTGACATTTTATAGACTAAATAAATAATCATTTACTCAGCTGACTAATGACAATGAAAACAATTAGTTGTAGCCCTACTCCTGATAAAAAGGGGCTGGGGAAAGGCAAGCGTAGAAACTGGTCACGCTTTGCCCAGGGAAAGCTCTGAGGCATGCTCACCCCTAGCAAGTGTCAACAACACATGACACAAGCAACTCAGCCACTGGCCACAAGAACATGGTAGTCCACCTACACACACACATTCCTGAAATGACGTCAAAAACCAAGGAAGTGTACTTACATAGAGCCGTATGTGCAAATCAAGTCTTCATCAAGTGTTTTGTGCTATCGAATCCTGAGCACTCATACTCGTTTCATCAGGTGTTTGCTTTGTGCATTTCATTTATTCAATTAGCTCTGGATTTCAGTAAGCTAAAGTGGGCTGAAGTGGGCCGAGCTGGACCGCGTTAGGCCGAGGTTAGCGAGAGCGACAGCTGATGGCAGGGTGTGTGCTCTATGCTGCTCTGCCGAAATGCAGCTGGTCCGTTGCCAAGCACAAGGGGAGACACAGGCTCACAACAGTTCTTCTCTGCGGGCACCTCCGCGATCCATTCCACTTAAAAAGGTAAGCGCAGTGAAGAGTGGCCCAGCATTCCTCATTCACTATCTCCATAGATTTGGTTTTTCCTTGTCACATGGGCAGACACTAATGTAGACACAGACACAGACGCATGCAAACACTGAGGTGGGTTCCAAACTCAGGTACGATTAATCGTTCTGCAGTGAAAGCCAGGCCTTAGACCATAAAAATCAGTATCAATCTGCAGTTATGGAAATGCAATGTAATGATTTAAAATTCACCAAAGCTGCCTTATCCCATTAGATGGCTGTTCATAAGATGGATTTCTCCTAGTGGGAAAAAAACAAAAAAAAACAAAGCTAAAAACAAAGCTATTAAATGTTAAGTGATTACACATCTACACATCATGAGCCCTTTAACTACAGACTGACAAGGGTCAGAGAAAATGGAGCGTAGACACAAGATTTGTCCTCCCCCCACCTCTTTATCAGTCACATCACAGGAGCAGAGTCTGGCTTTCAGTGATGAGAACCAAAACACAGCACATCAGACTCTCATTAGATAAGGTGAAATTTTAATGATCCCATTATTGCCATGAGGACGCAGGGCTGGAGCAAGAGTTAATAAACATGAGAAACAACATGTGCCGAATACGAACGATCTAGGATAAAAGGGAAAAATAGCAGTTTCAATAGTAATATTTGTTAAATATTATTAAATGCATTAGTCAAAATGTGAAAAGATATGGTGTAGCACATTTAGAGCAATTCCACGCTTGCAGAAGAGGAAGCTTCAGATTTCAAAATAAAAAAGACAGAATAAATGAAAAATATTCAGGCCCAAAAATAAATGTGGATGAAAGGGTTAAATTTGTATACAGAGAAAGATATGGAGTTGGTCTAGAGAGGGCCACGCAAATGTATAGACAGTGTCTCAGTGTATACAAAATCCTCTCATATATTCTGAAAGTACAAATGTAATACAGCCATGTCTGAATGTTTAATTTAATTGCCACACAGTGGCATATATTGTCTGTTGTCCTTACTACTATAGACAACTATAGAAAATACTGGTGGATGGAAATGGTGTATAAAACAGAAGAAAAAAAAAAGGAAAAAAAAAAACATTAATGCAGTGTATCTGCTGATTCACATGCAGAGAACATACAGATGTAAGTACAAGTCAGAAATAATGCAACGAAATGTCATTTGGATTAAACTTGGGAAGTGGAAAGTTAAATGTCAAGAGCGGATTGTCCAAGCAGAGCAGGCACACTGCTCCACCACAACTCTCGTTGAGCTGTTCGGACAGAAACAACTATACAGTCCTGATGGCTGTTGGCTCTAAAGTGCACATAAAAACACTCACTGTTGTACCTTAGAGGGATTGAGGGGGAGGCTGAAGGTGCTCAGTACAGTAGCTGCATCAGCTGTTGCACTGAGGTAAGGTGGGAGGTGTATTGTTTTAGTCCTCGTTTAGTATATACAGTATCTCACCAAAGCACTCGGATACAATGTGTAGTTTGATGCTTGGATTGAAATACATGACAGTCCACCCGGACTTTGCTTGTACAGTTTCTCTGTACTGTCAGCTCAGACCAGTCTGTAGCTGATGCGTAACCACTTCAGGGACTCTTAGGACTCCACAATCTCTCTCCTAGCTGCTTTGTGACAGGTGTCAGTGGCTTATCGCTCCATCTCAAGTCCACTACAGCTCCTCCTCTTCCTAATGCAGAGCTGCAGACTGTTCTCTCTTACGGCTCAAGATGAAGCGGTCTTCTAAAACAACTGCAGAGGCTTTCTCGTGTAAAGTAAAACAAACTTACGGCCATAGCGCAGGCCCTCGGCTACTGGCAACAGTGGCTGAATGAATGATGCATTTTAAAAAGGAGACTTGGATGATTTCCATTCCACTGGGAATAAATGATTTTTGTCACTAATAAAATCATACCAACATAACCATATCACTTAGTCAGCCAGCAAATCATGGTAACTGGTCAGTCACATATTTTGCACACTAGCTAATAGTAAGTTATTGTTAATAGAACTGGCTGACATTAACCTGCTGCCTAATTAACCAGTTCACAAAGCCAACAATTAGAGTCAACTGGTATTGATTAATCTGTCTTAATGAATCACTTCATTTATGAAATACCAAAAAATTGCGGAAAAAACATTTTTCACAATCACAACTTCCTCAAGTCCTATTTTACATTTTCAAATCACTTGTTTTGTCTGAGGAAAAGTTCCAAATCCAAAGATATTCTATTTACTATCATATGAGATAAAAGCAAATCCTTACAACTGAGAAGCTTTAACCAGAGCACAGTTGAAACTCTTGCTTGAAAAATGACTTGAATAACTTTTGTTGATAGATTAATTTATTAATCAACAATTCCTTTCAGCTCAAGAAAAAAAAAAATTGTTCAGGTTAACTGGGCTCTTTTCAGCTTTTGTTGCTTTAGACTTATAATATGACAGTTTCTATGTCACAAATACCTCAGATTCCACCTTGTCACACTTAACTTTTATATAACAAACAGCACAACAAAAAACTTCTGGTTAGATTTCGTTGGCCGCAGAATGATGGTGCCTTTTGAAATGAGTTTTATTTTATTTGATGATAGGGACAATGCAGTTTAACATAGTTCCAATACAGAGCATGATACTGATGGGCTGCACAGAGTTTATAGCTATTGCTAATTTTCCACTCTTGTCCCCTGTCGGGCCTTTAAATTCACAGTATCATTAAAATATACAGCTTTCATTCTCATAAAACCATAAGAAAAATCATGTTTGAGTAGAAATTGGAGCCACAAACGCAAAACCTCTATACCCCTCCTCCACACGCATCCGAAATAACAGAGGCGTCATATAAGAACTCCTGGAGGTGGCATGACGCAGAGTAGATAACTAGACCATTAGATAACCATACAGCAGCGAAGCAGCACAGCACAAAGACTCAGCAAGACTACAGGACCAAATAGAGCAGGCTTATATGCTAACAAGCCTTGCAGCATGGCAGTGGTTTCCGCCACTTCAGTATCACTGAATGGGTGTGCTTTCATTTCTGTCAGTCATGCATATGCAATAGCATTGTCTTGAGTGAGTCTTCCCCTCGTAAGAAACCCCTTATTTGGAATGTGTCAAGGTTTGAGCTGCACTGTAAAAAGAGAATGAAATCATGTAGATCATGGGGACAGCCTGAGAACTGGAGTTTGCAGGGGGAATTAGTGCAAATCGAATTACAAATGTGGTTGATATGTGGCTTACAAATGGCATTTGAGCACGCAGAAACACCCAGCAGATGAATGATGCCAGAGATGTTGCCATTACTAGCACAGCGTTAGAAAAATCACTATGAGTTTTGTATTGTTTTTTTTATTTTTTGCTTTTTTCGCCCACCCAATAAACACATTGTTTAACTCTCCACATAACAACTGTCTTGTCATGTTTTAAGAAAGATATTAACAAAAAGGTGATTGTCCCTGGTTCTTAGGACTCTTGCCTGGTTCCTGGGAGTCCTGCATGTATTTATTTGCTTTGCAGTAAAATGAGCAGTACAATACAGTGCTCCATGTTTTAAAGACACCGCGTTGAGCAGGGCAGACTCCAAAGACTCAAAAAGTCGCACTGCACATTTTTATTGCGGCATCCCCTTATCTCTCTCTTTCCTCCAGCATGATATCTATGACCTTCCACCTCTCCTTTATAATCCAGGCAGAGAAGATGGCCATTTAAAAGAATTAGGACACAGCTGTGTGTCAGTGGCGAAGCGCGGGAGGACACTATGCAATGCAACAACCCCTCTCAAAGCCCCCGTTTTTACTTCCTCCTGTGTCTTTCTCAGAGTCTCCAACTCTATTTCCTTGCCACTGATTCCCGGTTTCCCAGTACCAGTACCCAGTTCCTGTTTCTGACACATGCCAACCTAGCCGGTCGCACTAGTCAGCTGGACACAGATCCAGTTTCCCTTTCTTAAGACGCGTAACAAGCCTTTTCCCCCCGCAGCCAAGTGTCAAGCCCACCAAAGTCACCTAACGGGATGGCTCCGCCTTCCACAACACAGAGGGGGAGCACTAACAGACATGTGCTTCAATTTTCCCCGTTTCTCCTCATTTACAAGAGATGAGATGCAACCAGATCCCCACCAGCAGTCACAAGATGGATGCCTCATTATATTTGCATGGTTTACTTTCATCACTTTCCTAGAAAGACAGTGTGAGGTATGAAGGTTGACATATGGTTTGGATCCATTTTCTGATACTTGGATCCATGGGAGGAAAGGAGGCTGAGAGCCAAGTAATAACCTAAGTAACATACTGAGCAGAATTATCTCTCAGTATAAACGAGAGCTGTTTAGATGGGACAATTTTTAGGGTACTTGAAAATAGTCTCAATTCCAGAAGCCTCGCGTATCGTGTAAGTGTCTGCTTATGTTTTACAGCATGACCAATGGCCTGGGTGGAAGACTCAAGTAACGAAGAAAACCTGAGTTTGAGGCGATCAGTGTAATTTCAGTCCTGTCTCACCAGCCAAGATCTAGATCTGGCACAGCTTTATTGAACATATCTGGTGTTGGGGGGGGTTTGTGCATAAAGGTGAGTGTGGGGCTGATTTAATCCAAAATATATTTCAGATATGAATTTATATTACATAAATGTACACAAAAGTCACATTTGAAATAATCAAACTGTTGTCCAATGGAATGAACTGTCTGTCACTGTCTTGCAAAACAAATGTATGACAAAATCTTAATCAGCTAATTTTGCTAAATTTAATTTCCCTTTTTTTTTTTTTTTTTTTTTAAAGAGTCACTCATGTTGACAGCAGATTGTTTTAAAACTTTTACCACGATGTGATGCTATCGTCACAGTATGATTCCACTGAATATGGATACATGATATTGCATTGTTGCCCAGTGCTATATGTGCACACACGAGTGTTTCTCAAGGTAACACTCAGCTTACACAAAAATAACTAACAAGAGAAAAGACCAAACCAAATACCCACTATAGCATCTTACGCCATTCAGCGTATCAGACTGATAAAGGGTATTTGCTGTGTTTATTCTCAGTCTCCCACCTGTCATAGGACAGATTTACACTGCAAAAAAAACTTGCCGTTACCTGATTTTTCCATATCAAATATCTACATATTTTCTCAGCCCAAGCAAGCATTATGAAATAAAAACATGGTAGGCTATGTTTTGCACACTGAGCAGCATTACCTTTCAGCCGCCCCTCTGTTCAGCCAGGGGACCACTCGCACTACACACAAGTGTGTGAGTCATGTATGAAGCAGGCTTTAATACACAAGTGAATCAGCCATGATTCATCCTTAATGCAGGCCACCCCAAGCAAAGTAATGGGCAGTCGCCCTTTTTAATCCTATTTCTATTTCTAACCTTAGTCCTGTAGACATGTTACGTTCATCATTCCACAGAGACATTCAATGTGCAGCACAACCACATTTCAGCCATCGCTGAACGGAAACATTAAACAATAGAATAAAAGAAAGCTGTGGAAAGGAAGGAATGATGTTTCCACAGTTGTTGAACACTGTGCGAGGGACTGCCTTGGTATCATTGGGTGTGCACGAGAAGTCCCAGTGGGCCTCATTAGGTCTCACTGGTTGAACGTGCGGGATCATATGTTCGCTTCCATGATACCAGTGTGTGGAACCCTGAAATGTTTGCTTTCCCCCTAGAAGTTGCTTGTAAGTGGGAGCAAAAATAAAAATGAAGGACTTGCTCCCCTCTCATCCCGGCCGTATCTATCATGCAACATCACCCCCCTTCACTCAAGAGTGGGAGTGGGTCGACACAGCCAAGGGGACAATAACAATCATCTTCACGGGGTGCATTCATTGTAAAGGCACTGCAATGGGCTCTTAAATCTTTTCAGTGGGTGCAGATGATGCCGAGGACCATGAAATTCAGCTTGGTGGAAATATCACTGGCACAGCGAAGGGCCATCAAAGAACAAGAAGTCAGGCCAGTGTGACAGGAAAATCTCCACTGTGTGCATCAGTGAATGCGTGTATGAGGCGTTTCAGGAGATTTGTACAGCTACAGACTGGTGGTGCAAGTAGCGGCCATACCTTGTTCTTGATGTTGCAATGGCAGCAAACAGTCCACATATATTTGAGGGTCCTCCATAGCAGGATGATGAAGAGACCCCCAAAGAACGTCACCATGGAGGAGGCGAGGAATGCCCACCACATGCGCTGTCCATTATTGTCGCAGGGCACCTCAGACGAGAACGGGATGACAACGTCTTCCATCTTGGAGATTAAGATTGAAGAGTCCGGGTTTATATTATTATTGATATTGCTTGTCCTCATAGAGCTGTCGCTTCCATGGGGAACGGTGCCATCTGCTTCAGCTAGCATTTAGGAGCCTTGGAGAGCCTGTGCCAGCGTCCCCAGCCCCACTCACCAGCCATATTGCTTGGGAAAAAAAACAAAACAAAAAAACAAAAACAAAAACAAACAAACAAACAAACAAATACCCCTCTTCGCTGTAGATCGCGTTCACCCGCCCGATGGAGTCTCTCTCTGTACTTCAGCAGCCCGACGATCGCTGAATCGTGACGGCGGGAGGCACCGCACACGCGGACCTGACCAAAACAGCGGGTCGGTGGCCCTTGGAGAGAGGCATTTAAATCCGCAATAACGACGAATCTCGGGCGCCTCTCATTCTGAGGGATTCTCGGGCTCTCGCACGCCAAAAGCCATGGCAAAAAAAAACAAAAAAAAAAAAAAGACCCGGCGTCGTTTGCAGCCGTCGAGGCTGCCAGCGATATTTCGGGAAAAGCAGCCTGTGGTCGGCGTGGCGACCTCTCTAGCCGTCTTCCATTCAGGGTGTCCCGTCGGTTAGCGGGCGGGGGGATCGACTGCACTTCGTTTAAGCGTCAGTCGACCGCGAACGGTTTTCGGCACAGCGCAAAAATACACCGAAGAGATATCGTTGGATTCCGCGGTTGTCTAGCTGTCACTGCGGTGCCGAGGACTGCACATTCTTGCGGGGGGTTTTTTTTTTTTCTTTTTGGTTTTGAATTCTGCGTGAAAGCACTGGCGCTCGGGCGGATGTCGCTGTCTCCATTCGGTTTCCCCCCCACCCTGCAGCCCGGGCACGGAGCGGCCAGCTGAGAGCGCCTGTCGGATCCGCTCCAGAGGAGAGCGGGGAGATTTACAGGTAGGTGGGCGGAGCGAAGCGCTATTAATATAGATGGGCGGGGGGGCGGGGGGCGGCGATACCGCGGCGATGTTTATCCCAAGTGCCGACCGGTCTCTGCGGCTGGGGCGTATAGAAAGAGGTAGGCAACGATTGCGCCCTTGCGTCTCGACGCGCGTCGCCCAAAACGAAGCGGCTATCGATCAGGGATCAATTGAACTATTATAGCTTACTATATAAACATCACAGCGGATGATGAGTCCCCACGGGAATCCTCTAGCGATACAAGTGGATACAAAACGACAATAAAGTGAGGTTATTCATCGTTGACTACAGCGCTGTCAGTCCCTGCAGGGATGTTATACCGTAGTGGATTTCCATTAAGGAAAGTGCCCCCCTCTTCCAGATACCGAGTCCGTGGCTTTCCAGTCACGGACGATGGGCGTCCCTGTTTTCATTTTGAGCAATGAACTTGACAGAAAGGCCTCACTCGCACACACAGGAGGGAGCGAGTGTCCCTCTCGGTCAATTACTGTAATATCCCTACACTTGTAGCTCACACATTAGGTCCAAAACGGGTGTGGATTCAGTGATGACGGTGGGGTACGACCAGTGGTAGTTTATGGCTGCGCGCAGGATGGCCCTCAAAGCAGCCAGCCAGATCTGGCTAGCCAGAAGGATATGGGAAAACAGCTGGCTTGGGGCCCTGAATAACCACTGACCCCTGAGCAACAGACCAGGCAGGTGCAACCAAGCCACCTGTGTCACACGGCTCCAGACATCTCGGAGGTTGTATGCAATAAACGTTCAGTCATCTGTCCCTCAAGTCCTTCTGAATGATTTAATCAAGGTTCCTATCCCTTCCGCACTCTGTAAGATTGAAAGTATAGGCAACACGATCAACAAATATCAGAAAGTGTCATTCTAAGCCTTTTCTCTCTTTTTTTTTTTTGAGATATCCCAGTAAATTTCCCATGAAGCGTGGAATAATGAGACTTGATCTCAAGCACAGATCATTTGAAAAGTAAACATGCCTAAATAGGGTGTGAAGAACATACGTTCTATGAAGGTAATTTATTGTCTCGGGAGTATTAGTGGTTCTACAGAAATAGCTGCTGTAACTGAATCTTTTAACCTGGGAGGGGGGCGAGCTGTAAAACACTGAAGACAAGGCAATCGGTAGGTTATAGCGCGTCAGAGTTACGGATGTCTACGCAAACATCACGTAAAATAGAGGCGGCACCCGCCAACACCGCTACCAGGACGGGACATGGCAACAGGACAAGGAAAAAAAAAAACTCAGAGGCACCGAGTTTTAAATGTTTTGATTTTTTTTTGTTCCCTAATTTCCTCCACATCGTTTCCTTAGGAGGTAGTTTTAGAAATACCATGCAGCGGAACGCCAAGGATGGAAATCAGACAGGCAAAACTAAGGTTTCAGCTCTGAAACGCAGCTCTCTGCGCTTGATCAATGCCTCATGATGCCACTGACAGCACATAATCGGTTAAGTGTTCAGGCAGCCTGATAAGTATTAGGATGGGCCTTGAACAGCAGCTCTAAATTTGTCCTCCTGCTGGTAAAATGGTGAACTGTCACATTAAAGGCAAATGATGCTGCTCCACAGCAGCCTACAGGCAGGATCCACTGACGATTTTTCTTTTGTTTTGTTTTGTTTTTTTAATCAAAAAATGAAAATTCTTGCTAGAATCAAGGTGATACCTGTCAGGATATAATAAAGCCAAGATTTCCAAAGCTTCACTGTGAGGAAATGTTTTATTAATGCTCATCTTTATTAAATAAGTGGTGTCATTTTCAGGAAACAAGTGAGGTGTAAATCACAGGTCCGGATAACGGAGGCCTTCTATTCGGAGCAATAATGTTTGTTCATGTTGTGGAGTCACACAGAATTACGAGTATATGTGCATATAATTTATGCTGCATTTCCTCTGACAAATGTACAAGAAAGGTAAACAACAGGAAAAAAAATCGATCTTACCACCGTACATACTGTGTAAGTCCCCAAAGAGGTTACAGAGAGTGGGAGGCTTAGCAGCACATGCTTCATACTTTATATGTCATAATAAATCCTGCTGGTGTTTATTGCTGACCACAGCAGAAGGGACTTGAATTGATCACCCCCCAAGAAAGGCCAGCTGTTGGGTGAGTGGTTCCTGAGGGCCAGCAGAACTTTAGCCGGGGGAGGGGGGTGTCTCGGTGCTGACAGATGAGGAGATTAACATGAGAGTGGGTCAGGTGGTCATCCCGCAGGACATTTGGAGATGCTACAGTTAACATGCTGGAGGACGGGACGGATTCACCCCATCGAGCAGAGGGATGGGAGAGGGAGAAACACGCCTCCTCGCTTTGACAACGAGATCTGGCGTGAACTGGGAAAGGCCACGGCTCGCCGCTGTGGACTACAAAGATCCTTCACTGTCAGACTTGAGACTTCTCAAGTTCAGTTGAGCTGTCAGCAGCTGTCTTGAAACAGACACCACAGCAGGAGGGCCGGAGAACCCACCCCTTTCTAAAATAGGCGAGAGGAGACTTGGAGGTCATAAAGAATTTGGGACATGACATAGCAGACCTGCACCTACAGTGTATCAGATGTAGTGTGAAGTCAGTAGTGACCAAAACCACGAGCAGCATTCTCTGAAAAGCAATCATTAACATCACGGTGGCTTTTTTTTTTTTTTTTTTTTCAAACAATGAATGTTCTCACCAATGTCCAACTGAGTTGCGGGCCGTTTGAGGCAATAGTGGATGTTTTGGAGACACTGGGTGCTCTCTTGCCCCAGTGCACCTGACAGGCAGCTGGAGGGGAGTCATTCACTGTGACATCATTGGCTACAGGACCACGTGACCCCGGATGCCGAGCTCGGCGGAAACAACCTCAAGCTAGGGGCACCCAATCAACCAGCAAGATCTGGTGTAGCTACAGGCCGTCCAATGGCACGGAAAGCAGCTCTCATAGGATGGTGCAGAAATATAAGTTTTTCTTGGAGCATAAATCCTTTATAAGTTAATCATGATCCTAAGCCTGGGCTTGTATTATTGTATTTATCAAAGTTCTAAGAATTACACCAAAGAAAGTCAGATTACGAGTTTTAAAAAAAAAGTTCTTCTCAGAATGTGAAAAATTAAAACATATTAATTAACAGACCTACACCTTCTTACAGCAGAGTGAAACATTTATGAGTAGTTCTCAGATGATCACGACTAATTACATGTATGTTCTGAGCAGGAATAGCCAATTAGAGACAATGATTCACCCCACGTCTGCCTTATTGTTCAACCTTTTAAGAAAATCCTTTTAGTAAGTGATGTTTTTTAGCAAAAAATATATTTGAATTTAAATTGTGAAAAAGTTCTTTGCAATTGTGTGAGTCT
Organism: Xiphias gladius; assembly: GCF_016859285.1. NCBI lineage: Eukaryota > Metazoa > Chordata > Actinopteri > Istiophoriformes > Xiphiidae > Xiphias > Xiphias gladius. The sequence goes on from NC_053410.1 coordinate 12,817,720, forward strand.
CTATAATATTTTCAGTGGAAAATAACCCATGACATTAACAACAACCTAATGCATTTATAATATATAAAATAGTGATAAAATAAAGAATATGGAATTTGTGACAAAAGAAAGCAAAAGTGGAGCAGGACAGAAATTCTTCTGCTGGTAAATGACAAACTACAGTACATCAGATAAACCTGGGTTGACAAGCGCAGACAATGAAGAAGGAATGGGAAGTAATTGCAGACAAAATCAATATCAGCTTTTTTGGCATTTTTGTACCCCTGATAAAGGCAAGAAAAAGTGGCGTAAAATCTGTTTTCAACATCAATCTCTCCAGAATATGTCTCAGATAGGTGCTCATCTGTCTGTAGAGCAGACATCTAGGATCTACTCTTAACCAACTTAAGAGAGTATTGTTGTAAGAATGCATGACAGTAGTGCTGCTTGAGAACAAAAAGAGCCAGTGTCTTTAAAAGTGTTTGGAAACCAAAGAATGCAGCTGCTACTTTAATGCTGAATCGAGACCACATCTTAAGGCTCTCTCTGAGATCCCGGCAGATATTGTCAAACTACCTCAACTCAGCTCAGAAAGTGATGGCTATTTCATCTGCCACTTTTCCATTGGCTGCTGCTTTCAGCAAAACGGATTCACTTTCATCCTTATACATCTCAGCAAGACATTAACAGAAAATTTGCTCTCAGCTCTGCTTTCGCTCTCTTCTGTAAAGCATTATCCAAATAAAAAGAGGAGACAAAGCAGCATTTTGAAAATCATGTCTTTTTAAAGCTTATTTTCTCAGGCATTGCCCAAAGAGTCCTAGACAAAGTGGTTACCAAACATGGTGCTGTCGGAAGAGAAAGATGCAAATCCAAGAATGACATTTTTCAGTATTAGTGCGATACAAAAATTTCACAACTAACAAAAATTCAGACAAGAGTCCAAGTTGTGATACAGAAAATGAGTTTTATTCTCATGTTAATGTCTCAACATACAAATCACATTCTTTTTAATAAAAGAAAAGTTCAATCAGTACCTGGCGTCTAGATTCTTTCTAAAAATACAACCATTTCACGTTGTATCGCGCTCTCTCTCTCTAACATATGCTACCTACTCAGAAAAATAGTAACATTACAGTTTGCTTCTGCTTACTCTTTTAGCCCAATAGTCAAACTTGTGGACTAATTTTCCTTTGAAAAACTGTGCAAGAATAGATCCCTTTTTAATAATTCAAATAAGAAGTGATCCTTTTTTTTTCTAATTAAGAATAAAAAGGCCATCAATGAAATGTAAGGAACTGATGTGATACATAAAATGTGAATTAGTTACAGTAGAAATTATAGTACCTATTCATAGTCTACTGGAAACCTAGGAACAATTACATGTTTAAGGTTCACAGATAAACAAGTGCAAAACAGAAATAAAAAGGATAAAGTTGCCTTAGTGGATTTTGGCACAATAAGATACAGGATATGGTTTCCAGGAAGGGCAGAATATTTTTGTCAATATCTTTTTGCCTCCTGAATAAAAAATACACTTAAATAACAATGAAAAGTCACTAACACTTAAACGGATCAGAGGAAAATCCTTTAAGATATTACCCTGCAAATTTTGCTTCATAGTGTCTCTTTTAATGAGCACATCGATAAGTGACTGACAACCAACCACAAAAAAAATATTTTTTTTTAAAGAAAAAAACATGCTAATACCTGCTAAGACATGACTTAACTGCCAGACGTTCCTAGGTATATGACCTAGTGAAAATACATGTAATATATATTTATATATATATATATTTGTTTTTTTTTCAGGTGTATCTGCATATTGTATATGTTATACTCTATATTGTTGTTAAATATATGTTAAAGAGATAGAATGATAGTTACACAGTGGTCTGTCTAGCCCTGGAGTGCATTCTGAGGCGTTAACCCGTTGGCCGCCACTTCGGCCCACCCTCAAAACCTCCCCACTGTCATGCACTGTGCTGGTCTCAAATCAGCCCCTAAATCATCTAGTCCACGATGGGGGAAGTTTTATATTGGATCTTGAAGAGAATCTTTGAAAAATCCTCTGAATGTTTGGGCTAAGTGAACAGGGGCTGGTTTGAGATCAGGCTCGTTCCCCGAAAGGCACTTCCGAAAGGCCCATAAACCGTCCACACCCCCGGCTACTATAGAAACACAATGCATAGAGCAAACATCGATGTGGTTTGGGTTTTCATGGCCGTCACTGCTGGCAGTCAGGTTCAGTAAGAACACAGCTACATATTTCAAGAGGTTTGATGCTTTCACTTCTGTGATGAAACACCACGAGGAATGTGACGTCTGATCCTGGCATTCCATTTCTATAGCATCGTATTCGCACGAACAAACAACCATAATTCAACTCATCTGAAATTGCCATTACAATTGTGAACAACAGTCTCAATGCTGTTTTCTCTCTCACACATGCGCACACACACGCACGCACACACGCAGACACACACGCACAAAGACAAAAAAACACAATTAGTTGTCAGTCATTGTCAAATGGGTGCATAATTGTAGGGAAACCACAAATGTCATTTGGTACACAGGTGGGTCAGGGGTTGCTGAACTTCATTAGTGTTGAGGTTGGTGTACACAACGGGAGGGACACGCATTCAAGCAAATATTGAACATCAATACTCAGACTCGTCTTTTGACTGTAAACGGATGCTTACAATGCAGCATTACAAATACACCACCAGAAACCCTTAGGGAAGACTCAATGAACTTTGACGTTGAGATCCAGTGCTACTAACCTGCTCCGGAGTACATCAGAAATAAAGAAGGCTCTGATTATAAATCATAACAAAGACAAAATAAAAAAATATCAATAATTTACATAACTAGCTCGCTGTAGGGTACCTAATGGTATAGTGTGAAAGAGTTAATTAGTGTTTGGGGAATGGAGATGAAAGCCACAGCTTGCTGTAGTGGCAGCCGGTCTCCTCTAGGGGCAGCCAAGTGGAGTCCACAGGACTTTACTTTGTTCTTGATCAACTATAGTCATGATCTGAGTGCAAATGTAAGGGAGGGTGCCGCCTTGGACAATACCTGCAAAAAGAACGGGGACTCGTTGAAAAAGAGGGAGCAGAGTCCAGTCAGACAGTACTGACTGACAGATAAAAATTTGTGTTTGCAGGGCAAATTACTGTATCTGTAGTCTAGTTTGGTTTTTTGTTTTTTAAATGGTCTGATTGCATACAAACCTGTGAAGAACTTGCTGTACTCTTGCTCTATCTTCTGTGCACTTTCAAATTGCTCCTTGGAATGTTTTTGAGATACTTTGTCCCGCAGATAAACTGGATCTTTCTGCTCCCTGTGACAAAATATCATGGAGATACTCATTCAGATCAGAGCCTTGGAGATATGAATCCAACATTACTGACCACTTTCTCACATTTTGTGTCTAATTAAGCCTTCAATCATTCAGCGGCAGTGAGGATCCTGGGAGAGAAATCTGAAAATCAGTCACAAATTAGTCGAACTAGGTCTAGTCTTGATCAGATAATGAGTTACTTATTTTAAATATGCCACAACAATGTCTGATGACACCGGTCAAACAATTCTAACATACAGCAAGTGAAGAAGGGACACAGCACTTGCACTGAGAGACTTTATTTTAAAAAGAAAGGAAAAAAACAGGCATGTTTCACCAGCTGGTTGGGATTATGCAAGTGTGTTTGGTGGGGTGCTTTGACGGAAACGCCAAAGGGTTCATGGTGGGATGGATCCATCCATCCATCCATCCATCCATCCATCCATCCATCCATCACACACACACACACACACACACACACACACACACACACACACACACACGGGCAGGGATGCCACTGCACCAGGACATCTCTATCCTCGTACTTCTGGCCTTGGCACAGCACTCCAGGCTTCAATAGCCAAGCAGTCTGCACCACACTATCACTCTGTGTGTGGGTGTGTTTGCGTGTGGTTCAAAGAAACTAACAATGAATGGAGATCCTCGTGTGTCCCGATTTTTATGTTATGAAAAAGGTTGCTACTTACTTGATCTGCTTGGCATTTTTGTAGCGGACGAAGACAACGATTGGATAAATGTGAACGCTGTGCAGTCTTTCGATGGCGTGTGGGGCAATGTCGAGCAAACAATGACAGCCCTGTATCCGAAAAAACAAAAGAAAACAGAAAATCACTTCAACAGGCAAACGAATTGAATACACTGTTTGATAAAGCTTAACGACAATTAACATTTCCTGTTACAAGCAGGAATCTATCTTTTCATTTATCGATATCTAAACTTAAAGCGCTGCAATAGTGATAGCTTATCCTGACCAAAGGCAGAGATTGAATGACAAACAGAAGCCATTTTATCATTCCTGATAAAATCGGATGAAAAAGAAAAGCACTGACTAATACCTTATCTGTTATTTCCTTTATAGAAGCAACAGTGGTCACATCAAAATGGCCACTTCTCCGCTTGTAGTCGATGAAGAGGCAGTCTTTGACGCCACGCTCAATGGCTTGCTGGGATGCCTTCATCACCTCTGCAGACAGAGAAAATGAAGGAGAAAAGAAAATTACCTACTGGACAAAGCACGGATGTTCCTCAAAGGCATAAACAGACCGTGTGATGGAAATGAATTTTTTTTCCTAAACTAACTAACCCAGCCATTTCTTCAAACCGGAAGTCTTATTTTCGCTGCAGACTTAATCAAACAGCTATCAAGAATGTACGGACTGAAAAACATCTGGATGAGGTGAACTAACCCAGTATGCATCTGCAGAACTTCCCAGGAGACTCTTTGACCAGCATCTCCTTGACGGCGTCAGTGAGCGGCCCAAGGATGAGTACCGGTCGGGGAGAGGTGCACTCCACCTTCTGGACCCGCTGGTACGCCAAGCTCACACAGTCTGACACGAAGAACACACGATCAAATCAATATCCTTTTCAGCAAAGTTTTTGATTATTGATTTTTATTCCAAAACATATAAAGCTTTCTTCTTACCATCAAGGAAGGGGATCGAGTCTGTGCTGATAGCGTCCAGAGCCACCATCTCTTTGCTGTCTTTTGAGCTGCTTCGTTTGTGTTTCTGTTTCCTTCTGAAGAAGGACCTGCGGGCCGCTGCAGAAAGAGTCTTACTGGAGTCTTCCTTCATTTCTGTCACACTGTGTCTGCGGTAAAACTCTTGGTCCATCCTGCACAACACATTCCCAAAAACAGATTTAACTGAAGAGGACCATACAGAATAAGGCTGTGAGTGCATCAGTGTATAAAAGTAGAACTTGTGTTTTTCTCTTTTTGGGACATTTAAGCCTGAGAAGATTTGAAATTTAACATTTTCACATAGATTGTTTTAAAGATGTCAAGAGACAATTTATTGCACTAAGGTTCAAGCAAAGGTTTTGGCTGTGCATGTAGTTCTGAGAGTCTAGGTTGATTGGACGATATAATACATCTTTATTGAAGACTCCACTCCAGGAGTTCAGTAGCAAAATTTGTGATCTTAGTAGTTGTTCAGGACAAAAACAAAATCAGAATCACTGTATTTGCAAAGTAATATGAATGTGCAGAAATTGTGTTTGCAACATCAGTGCATGTCTACAGAGACACACACTATAAGAAGACAACAGTGCCCTGCAAAAAGTGCAAAAGCACAGTCCAAAACATATGGAAGAGAAGAGACGTTAGAAAAGATTCCTACATTGTAGCAGGATGGCACAGATTGTTGTCACAGCTGTTATAAACTGTCCACTCACTCAAAAATGTATGTGTGTAAGCATGCATTGCATTCTCCACCCACATGTACTTGCTGGGGATCTGCCCCCTCTGGATCTGCTGCGCGTTCTCATCTAGCTGCCAGGCCATCCAGGTCCCAAAGCTGCCTTTCGGTAAAGACTCATCCACGTACAGGATGTCATCCTTCTTAAAACTGAGGTCCCCCTCGGCCTCCCCTACCCGGTCGTAAAGTGCTCTGGTGGGAGGGAGAGACAAAGATAGATGGGGAGTTATGAAGCGTAGGGCAGAACGAGGGAGCAAAGGAGCATGACGTTGACGAAGTGAGAGAGGAGGTGAGATATCAGACAAAAAGGTGCAAAGAGAACAAGTTAAGAATCAGAAATGGAAGGAGAATAAGAAAGGAAGTGTAAAGTACAGGCCTCGCTTGCCTCCTGTTGGAGCCACATAAGTCATTCCCGAGCAGCCCATCTTTGACAGCCCAGAGGGCTGAGTGTATTTACTGCAGATGACATCACAAGCCCACTTGCCTATATGACAAGTGACTGCGGCAGCTGCGGCGACATGCCCGGACAGACACCCAACAATAAAACGTGACTATTTTTGTGTTTCATTTTCCATTCATATACAATTTGTTTCTAATGACCTGGAAAACACTGAGCACGAAAATGGATACACTGTTGGGTCTGGTGCATAGCGAGGAGAGAGATTAGATAACCTAAATTTGTGATGTGATTAGCATCGTTGCAGTCACAGTGGATCTGGGACATAATTGGTTAGATGAAAAAGATTCCAACTTGTCCATGGGGCGCTCCAGTGGTGGTTCTATATATATAGCAGCATGGACAGAGATGAGGCTGCTTGGGAAAAGTTAGTGTGGTTCTCTTTGCAGGGCTGTAACACATAAACGGCCAACTGTGAACTGTGTGCATGTGTAAAGTGTGTATATACAGTATACATGTACCTGATATAAAAGCCATCTCCTGGAACATCTTTGAGTATGCTGAAGTCATCTGGCCGATGCTGCACCTTGAACGTGACCATCTCTGCAGGCTTCAGCATCTCAACGTACAACTCTTCTGCCGTCTTATTCTTCATATTCACAGAGTTATACTGAAAAACATGAGATGATGAAAATGGGAAAAAAAAAAGAAAAAAAAGGGGGCCAAGTTAAGTTCACATCATGAAAAATAAGACACACTCGGGGGTGTGGAGCAGAGAGATTTGCTAAGTGTTTACACTTCTGTGAAATCATTTGCCGAGCCTTTGAAGAGTCCACTATTAAACATTTCCTCCAAGCTTTCGGCTGTATTAAAGTCATGCAGTATTTGTGACATGTAAGGGGGAAGAAAACAAACAGGATGGGAGATTGACAGACAGACTGGTGCTGTGCAGTCTGATGAAAAAGCTGCATGGCATTTCAGATAGCAGGCCCCTTTGTGGCGGAGGGCTAAGTGGGAGCATGCCAGGAATTGTCTATTATGAGTTTGCGGTCCTCTGGATAGATCACCAATGTGGAGTGAGAGAGAACGCAGGTGTGGAGATCAATGGAAAACGATGACAGGCAGGAAAAAAAATAATGCCAGCACCTTCTGGCAGTGCTTGAGTCTGAAGTAACAACAGCACACAAGGCTCTTAAAGAGTCAGGAGACTGCAAACACCTTAAGAGTTTAGCTTTGAGCTCAGCTCAGAAAACTGATATTACACCTACATCTCTTTCCTGTCTAACAAAAATACACATTGTCATGTGAAATTGACTAAAACTCCCACTTAAAAAGATCTATCGTATAAAAGATAGATAAAAATACTACATATATCATCATTGTTTGCATAGTGTATCGGTCAGCTGCTGTAGTGTTTGTGCAAATCTTCATACATACATTATGACACTCCTAGACAATAGGTTGTGTGTCTGTGCACGTGTGTTTGAGTAAAAGCAGAAATGTGTGAGTCCATACCTCTAGAATAAGGTCCCCAGGAAGCAGCCCGTCAGGGCCTCTGGCAGGACTGTCCTCATCCAGGCTCTCGATGTAGACGCCCCGTAGGTTCCCTCCGCAGAGGGTGACTCCCACCTCCACTCCAGGTCTGTGCACTGTCACAAGCCGGGGCTCATCCACCTTCCTGCTGCCCTCAGATGGCATTCTGGAGGACAACAAGTGGTCAGCTAGCGATATACTGGAGTGTAACGATGTGGCATGGAACAAGCATTCGTCCTTTGTAAAAAGTTATTATCATGGAGAGGATCTCTTACCGGATGAAATTGCGCGGGCTGGTAGTGGGTGTGGTCTGCTTGGAAGATGGAGTGAGCGTGCCCTCGTCCTGCTCACTGAGTGTATCGATAGTGGAGTGATTGTCGGGGGTGGCGGCCCCGCTTCCTTGGGGAGTCGACTGAGTACTGACGGGCTCCAGACGGGAGCTGCACAGATTTTATTTTAAAAGTTTAAAAAATTGAAAGGTTTTTGGCTCCATCAATTAATTAATTAATCTAACAGCTAAAAGTCTAAAAGTTCATATTTGCTCTCCCGTTCTATGCTTTAACAGAGCTATGGTGTCTTGAAGTGGTTCAAATTTATTCTCTGACCAAGCATCGAAAAAAATTCTAAAATCTAGATTAAGAGAAACTTTAATTGTGCACAGTGTTGGCTGTTGGTGGGCAATAAGTCACTAAAATTGTTTTTTGATTTTGACTGACTTGCATTTAAGCTCACACTGGTCTGCCCTTCACCATGTGTGCATACTCAAAATTAGTAATTGTTGGCCGATAAGTAACAACAATTTGTTGTAGAGAAATGCTGAAGATATGTTTGAGGTAAATAAAAAGAGAGCTCTGAAAAATACCTCAGTACATATTTTGGTCACAGTACCTATACCAACACAATCAAATAACTACATTTAAGGGATTCTTATCATAAATGTTTGTTATGTGTTTTAAAATAAAAACAAATATCAACTGATATGAGGTGACATTTCTTAATTGACATTGGTATTGGCCTCCAAATTCCAGCAATCGGCCAGACTCTACATGCATATTGAGAATATTTAAAGATGAACAGCTAGACAGTTAAGTATTTCTTTACACTTAGCACCTTAGTAAACAACTGCTGTCTCAGAGCGTCCGTTATGCTCATTCAGCTCGAAAAGCGTAAATGCAAAGAAAATGGCCTTAGTGCTTTAAAAAAAAAAAAAAAAAAATACATAAAAAAAAAAAATTCATGCAATTTTAAATGGAAACATTTACTGGAACCGAGTCAGGAATCAGACAAGCAGCACACCCGGGACACAGAATCCCCCACACTGAACATCTACAAACAGTTCTTCAAGCAACATCTTGTTACCTTGAGCGAGAGTGGTTGCCCAGCTGGTACATGTGTGGGTTGTACTGGGCCATAATGGTAATGGTGTCACACTGCTGGCCGATGATGAGACGAGCTTGCTGCTCCGTAGCGTTCCGCAAGTTGATACCATTATACTGACAAAGGAAGAAAAGTGTGATTAGAGAGAGTTTTCAGAGAGATGGGGTTATTAAAAGAACAGGGAGATATGAACACAGCATGTGTCCAGTCTATTAAGGGTTTCAAGTCGTTAGCAGTAATTTATGGGGAAGATACTCATGAGAGTTGACGGGGATTAACTTTACACCCATTTTTCTAGCCTTAGATAAAAAATACTGAATACTCTATGCCCTGTAAAGAGACCTGACGGCCATTATTTGCTTGCAACATCTGTAGTTCTATTTGCATTTCAGAAGTGCTGATGCAATGCATGCTTGGTTGTGATTATGAAAAGTCACCAATGCATATTTATGACTTTTATTTTATCTTCATGATGCATACTCCTCAGTCATTCACAGCCCATCATGATTGTAGTGAACAGAGTGACAGATCAAGGGGATGTCATCTTGTCACCACTGAGGTTAACATCTGCCTTCATTTCATCACTTTGAGCTTTAATGTGAGTCACTAATAAGGGTGAAAAAAATGTAAAGGGGAGTGACAGGCATTAGCACTGCCAATGCGTCCACTACCTTCTGTGACAGAAGCACATCAAATATATGTAACAAGCAACTAAGTCTGCAAAGTTTTGGTTCACTTACTTCAAAAACATTCCTCCTCAGTCTTTTTCTTTGAACAGCTCAAACTGTGTACCATTCACAAGTACAGCATACGCCCACTTGATGTGAAATTACAACAGAATTTCACCTTGCGCAGCCAGTTTACATGCAGTGAAAACACCATTTCAGTGACAATGCATTCTCACTTGAACGCTTTCAACATACAGTAGAGTGTTCATACCTCCAGTAATTGGTCTCCATACTCCAATCCTGCCTGGTGGGCGATGCTACCTCCAGTAACCTTAGAGACAAAGATTCCTCCGTTCTCCCCACTGACGATGGAGATGCCAAGAGGCTCTGAACCTTTGTGTACAATGACATTGCGGGGTTCCTCCAAGTATGGCCTGGTGGGAAACGGGGATATGCACGAATGAACAGCGTCATAGAAAAGTAGTTACAGGGAACCACACGGGAGTAAGTTGAGAGGGTAAACGATCAGGTAACATTTTCACAGCTGGGCTGACCAATTTATTTACAGCTCTGGAGAGTTACTTGCTACCCAGGCTTTTGCTCTACTTACAAAAAAAAATCATATCTGGTTCAAATTATAAACATTATCAAAGAAAAGACTAAGTAGTGTGTTAGAAATGTTTGAACCTGAGTTTAAATTTCCCTCCAGGTCTTTAAATTGATCATCTCTCCAGAGCGCCACTTTATGCCTGGCCTACAGAAGTAACCGCACAGGCTTAGAATACAGAGACACACTGTACAGCCGTGAAAGCACAGGCAAGGGAAATTCCTTCACATGAAGGACATTTGCATGAACTGTGTGTGTCCTCACAACAAGTTGGGTTTGGACGTGGCATACAATTCCATGAAGGCAGATAAGAGGAATGGATTAGCAGCCACAGACAGGGGTAAACAGAGTGGTGGTGCACAAACAAGACCATGACCCAGAAGCTCGATGATAAATAATAATCATACCGTTGCACAACATACATAGTGCAGACTAAAGGGTGACTTGGCTTAAGGCCAAAATACACACATGCATGTTGACCATGTCGTCATCATGGGGCATGGACACCACATGCAACATCTGAGATTCAAGTGGGTTTTCCGACATGGAGGGAGACAAGTGCAGACATATAAACACAACACCGAACCTTTGAAGTTCACCAAGTGTAACTAATACAGGCTTTTTTTGTTTCCTAAGGCACAAATCATATACTGTAGCATGCAAATAAACTAGCAATCTGAAAATTAAACCGCGCTCTTGCGGTGGGTGAAAAACATCACAAAATCTCTTTTTACTTTCCATATAGTGCGTGTAAGCTGCACAAGGCTATCCTGCTCCTCCATATTATCTACCCAACTCCACTGAAGCATGTCAACAACGTGAACTTGGGTGGGGGGAAGAAGGGGGGTGGGGTGGTGGTGGTGGTGGTGGCGGGGGGCATTCCCTTGTTTGTAGTACTGTTAGGGAGAACGAACCTGAGGCTCCTGAGAGAGGAGAACCTCGGCCTTGCAGCCAGAGGAATCCTTAGAAAAGATCGGTTACGGTAAAGAGATCTGGAAGCGGAAGGTAATAAAGAGGCGGGAGGAAGATAAAGAGGAGAATGGAGGACAGATATCATACAGAGACAGTAACGGTGTAAAAGACTGAGTGGTGTAGGTGATACAAAATGGGACAGAAATGTTGGAAGAAAGAATAAAATAAAAATCCAACACACCAGCGGATCATCGCGTCTTTTCTGGAAAAAGCAAGAGGCTTCCATAAACTTATTCAACAAAGTTTTAACAGGATTTCAATCTGAATTTCAATGAGGGATTGTAGAGCTCTGACCAGGATAGACCTGTTGCCTGGCAACGCCTTTTGAAATAGCCTGGGAGGATCCCTGAGGGCAGATGTAGGCCATATCATACCCGCTTCTGAAGTGATCCTTCTTTATAATCATACTCTCCATCATTTACCCAATATCTACACCATCTGTAGAGCCATTTTTTCAGTGTCCTATAACAAGGATCGCACCGATCAACTGGACACTTACAACCATCTGATTCATTTTCTTAACAGATAATCCATGATAGGCAACCATGTAAATTTTTGAAATGCCAGATCAACAAGCTAATTTGCAGACATGTCATTCAGCTGTGCATGGACAGTAAATTTCTGGTATACTGCTTTTTAAAATCTTTATCTGTGAAAACTTGTTTCCGTCATACCTGTCTTTCCTGCGCTCCCCTATTGGCACAGGGCTGACTGAGATCCGAGGTAAAGTGGAAATGGAGCCTTGTGATTGGCTGCTGGCAAACGAGGAAGTCTCCAGATTGAGTGGTGATTGTGGAGGTGTGATGAGACTGGGACTGCTACACTCAGAGTGCGAGAGGGAGCCTGGATTTAGGAGAAGAGGAGCAGAGAGGGACAGAATAAGGGTATGTTCAGTCTAAGGTGAAATTTACATCTTAGATGAAAATACATTTCTGGAATACAAAGTATTTAAAGAAGAGTTCCACAACTAGGGATGAAATTCAAGGTGACTCCTGTTTTCCTTCTGCCAGCGCTGTTAAATCTCAATTTTAAAACTTTACAACACATTGATCTTACAACTTGGCGAACCTGACAACATTAAACCAGGCCTGAGGGTTGGGAAACAGATTTAAAAAGATTTTTAAAAATATGGCTAGACCTATAGCTGCAGCTTTGCAGTTTGATCAAAGGGGCTTTTAAGTGTGTTTTTTTTTTTTAAACGCGTGAGGCGAGTGTGAAGTGCATTTTTACTAGCGAGAGCAGTACCTCTGTCTGACCCCAGCATGGAGCGTGGGTAGCGGGGAGTGGAGGGGATTTTGATCCTCTCTGTGCGGTACTGGACATTATTAGAAGAACCTGGCAGAGGGATAAGATGATACAGGAATGAATGCTGTGACATAATATCTGAAAAGAGAAAGGGACAATGAGTGTGTGACCTTAATGTGTGTGTGTGTGTGTGTGTGTGTGTGTGTGTGTGTGTGTGTGTGTGTGTGTGTGTGTGTGTGCGGGCGTGCGTGCCAGACTGACCGAGCCGTGCGCTGGAGGGCAGTGAGTTTGTACCGTGTGAAGCTCTGCTGCTGCGTGACGATGAGGATTCAGAGTAGTCGCCTGTGCGCTTCTGCTGGCTCAGGTCCAGGCTCAGACGACCCTGGTGTTGTGGGCTGTGCGGACAAAAAACAATAGGAAACACTTATATAATTATTCATATAATGCTTACACAACTATTTAAATGTGCAAAATATTTCACAGATAAAAGTTAATTAAATTGATTGGCTGAGTTAAATCCTAACTGCACAATATAAGTGCAAAGGAAAACAGTACAAAATAATTTACCACCATAAACCAAATTTTATTGCGTGATTATGCCTCTGGGAAAAAGGCTAATTTAAATATATTACTCATCATAACAGGAGCCATCAGAAGCACTGAATCAACAATTAAAGAACCCTTGATTTTATCCATCAGGTTTAGAACAGCGGTGAAGGAAACGGTGAGTGTGAAAAGGAGATAACCTGGTGTGGATGTGCTGGTGACATATCTGAGAGGCGACAGATGGACAGTTGCTGGTATGAACGCGATGACTGCGCACGGTGTACACTGGATTCCTCATCACGGCAGTTACAGCGGGGCAAGGAGCCAGTCCCCGATGAGCTGAATCTGACAGAGCACAGACGCACCAGCACGTTAGAAAAGGGGGAAATCTATGATTATGGTGAGAGTGTGTGCGCTTATGTAAGCATTTGATAATCTCACTAGGAGGTAGGGTGCCATTGTAGACTGTGGGGACGAAGCCGACACTGTGCCTATGGGAGCGGCTGGGGGAGGAACGCAGCATGTCCCGTGGCTCTGGTGAATGCTCATCATTAGAGTAGCTCTGTGATGAATGACAGAAACAAACGGTTACCATTTTCTCTGCAGGGTAACACAACACCATTATGTCTTGGGAGACAACCTCTACCCTTTGCTAGAGACAAGTATCATATGAGAAAAATGACAGCATGAACGTCCCAAACCAGTAAAATGAACATTTATCCCCAGTGTGTTCTCCTGTATGCTTCAGGGCCTGGAAAGGTAGCCAAGCATGGCTGTCGAGCCCCAGGCACTGACTCAGCTCCTAGGTTGGGAGGCTGTATCAGTGCAGAGGCATCAATCACTCAGACACGCTGGCTAAGAGGCAAGTCCCAGAGGCATAACTCTGACGAGGCTGTAAATGCTATTACAAAATGGATGCTTTGGCCACATGGGGTGATTTGAAATGTTTGTCCCATTTTGGATCTTTTTTTAATCAAACGCTTATCAAATCATGTGCATCATGCTCTCATCTCTTTATTAGAGATAATCTTTAAAAAGGAGGAAATTTCAGAAGCAATATGGACAACATCAAAACTTTTGAGGCCTTAAATGGACTCACTTGGAAGGTGGGGAGAGTGATAGTCTGGGGGGTCATCCTACGTCGGAGGGCAGGGGCAGATTTGGGGCGTGGTCTCTTCACCTCTGGCTCCTCCCCTCTGGTTCGGCCGATGTCCTCGTCACATGACTTCCTCGAGGTCAGGATCTTGCCATCCAGGAAATAGTGGTTTCCATTCCGGTCTCTCTCTCGCTCGCTCCTCTCTCTGCTCTCTCCTGCTGCCATGGAGATGACAGCCTCTCCCTTGCCGTCTGAGGTGATTGTGCAGTCAGAGGCAGAGCTGCTTTGATGTTTGTGTTTGAACTTAAAGGAGTCACTGCGAGTGGGTGGGGTTGGAGGGGTTGGGGTAGGGGTTGATGAGGAGGAGAGGGACTCTGTCTTCGAAGGCTGGGGGGAGTGGGAAGCTGCAGCATTGGCAGCTACTGCTGAAATCGGATTAGCTGCCATGTACTCCATCTTAGAGGAAGGTGTTTCAGGGCGTTTGAAAGTGTCTGGGTCGAAGATGGACTTCCTCTGCTTGGGCGATTTGTAGATGGAGAGCTGGGCTGCTGCTGTGACTGGACTGGTATTATCTGGTGCAACTGACATACTTCCCACCATCATCTTGGGCCACGTGCCCCCACTGTGCTTCTTCTCCAGGGTTGTCTCCATTGTGATACAGTCTGAGGGCGAGACAGGTTCAAACGGCAAGGAGGAAGGCGCCTTTGTGTAGGGACAGCACTCTTGGAAAGCACTGGGCCCATAGCGGCCAGTGCCCAAGTCAGAGGCTGGCCGAAGGCTAGTGGCATGGAGGGAGGCGGTGGAGAACGGCTTGCTGATGTCGCTGTACACCTCCTCAGATTCACCCCTGACTTTCCTCCTCTCACCAGAGCTGCTACTTGTGCTAGTGCTTCCAACATCAGGGCAGAAGATGTCAGTTTGTGTCGAGCTGTTGTGTTTGAGGTTGCGACTGTTCCGGGAGTGAATCTCTGACAGGTGAATGCGACCGTTTGACTTTTCTGATGACTCACGCAGACTCTCAAAGATGTTCTGTCCTGACGTGCTGTGAGGGAAGAACTGCAGGGAGGACAGATGAAGGTATTAGGCACACCAAGTGAACATAGCTACACATTTTTTAAATGAAACCCTGGTATAATTCAGCTGTCACAAACCACACAGTTGAAGTTTTAAAACTAAGTGGGACGTGCAAAAGTAGAAAGAAAACTCTTGAAGAATTTTCACACAGGTGAAGTAGAAAAGGAGCTCAGAAAGTGAGATGAGTGTGGCCCACCTTCATGAGAGAGAGGCTCAGAGAGTCCCTGCAGCTCCTCAACAGAGCCTCACACTCTGTCACAGATTTGTTATCCAGAGCAATGCCATTTATCTGGGGAGTAGAGAAAGACACTGGAAATAAGGACAGGTCCTTCAGCACTAAAGCTATGCACATTAGTCTTCGTGAAAACTTAAACTGGTTTTGGGAAACCACAAGAAACTTACACACATATCAGTCTGAAAAACCCTCATGCTGCAATCTGCAGATTTCCATCACAATAGGCTCGATTTGAGATGATTTTTTCCTTTTTTAAAAAGGTCAGACATATTAAAGTTGGTAATATATTATGTCGAGATTTATCATAAAATAAGTTCAGGAAAGAACTTTCTGCTTTAACCTAGAACGAGTCTGATGGATTTTATTGAGCAGAGAAAAGAAACAGTCACCTCTGAGCCATGGAGCTCAGCTACTGACATTCAATTGCATCCCATGCATATTTCATTGCATATTCAGCACTCTGGACTCTTTTTTTTTTTTTTTTGCAAATGCAATTAAACATTTAATAAGCTATATATAACCTGATATACACTAATGTGATTAACATCCACAAGGGCATGGTAAAATACGATACTCTTCCACGATTAAGATCTCTTAACGCATCATCTGTACTTACCACTGCTAATTGATGTTGCAGCTGAGCTATCATCTGGCATATCGGTTCCCTGGCTACATGGAAGAGACCACTGTGCTGCTAAATGGCGAGCAGAGATACCTAAATGCTGCTCTACGTGCTGCTACTGACAGATTAGCATAAGAGACAAGGTCACTTTTCAAAGACAGAGATGGATATGCATAATTCCATTTCTGACAATTGTCTTTTCTCTTCCGTTCCCTAAAGTCTGAGTATATTGCAGTAGTGTGTGTGAAGACTGCTCCACCTAGCCCTGTAGAGCTGCAAGTTGAGGATTTAATCAAAAGGAGGAGACTTTCTCCCTTCTACTTCACATGATCAGCCAAATCCCACCTTATCTGGGTTTGGAGTGTGGATACTGGAAAGGATCAAGGCCTGGATTAGAAAGCCAGAGGAACCACTGTGAGCTGTAGTGTGGCAGATATGGAGGAAGGGTGTATAAAATAAATAAATAAATAAAGAGGATTTCATAGAGGCTGACAGTGACTCACAGCGATCAGTCTGTCTCCAACTGTGAGAGAACCTTCCCTGGCTGCCGGACTGCCCTGGACGACAGCAGTGACAAACACCCCGCTCTCCAGACCGATACCGCTGTCTGAGAAAGAGGAGAAAATGGGGTGATAAACAAGAAAACTCAAAACAACAATGAAGCATTAACAGTCACAAGGCACAGGACTGAGACAAAGACAAAACATTTAAATCTAGTTAGAAGCAAGCTAAGCAATTTAGCACTCTAATATACCTTTGTGTCCCACAAGGTTGATGTGAACAGGAGTGACCAGCCTTCCTCCCAGAGACTTCCTTCGTCGTACCACCATGTTGATCGATCCTCCACCATTAAGGACAGCCTTCACCACCTGCTTCCTGTCCTTATTGGTCAGGTCGATATCATTAATCTTCAACAACCAATCATTCACTCTGGAAACACAGCGGGAAGGATGGTGAGGCATTTCATAAACTGTTAGTCCAGAAAAAAGGACACAGGCTAGCTTCTTGAGGCAGCTCATACCTTAACCTTCCATCTGCGATACTTCCTTTGTCCACCCTTGTAACAAATATTCCACAGTCTCCTGGTAAATACGGATCATTTACCCCTTCAGCAATATCAAACCCAAGTGCCTTCAAATCCATGTCATCCTGTAAGGCAATAACATAATTGACAGCAAATTCATTCATTTTGACAAACCTATTTCAATATCAAGTTTTGGCAGCTTTTAGAGCTCTACTGGGTCTCAGGAGACTGGCATGTCACCAAAACACTCTCAGTAATAAGAGCTGAGCACTGCTCTTACCCTGTCTTTCTCAAACTCCACCACCTCCGTCTCCCACTCAAGGGAGTCTGTGTCGATGGCTGAGTCGTGAGAGCTGTGAGCCATTAGCTGACAGAACCGGGCCTCCTTCTCCAGCTGGCTCTCCATCTTCTCCCTTAACAAAGGAAGACATCGCACATGGAGTCAGAGGTCAGTCACTTGAGGATGGATTGGCAGC
The DNA here is from genome assembly GCF_016859285.1 of Xiphias gladius. Classification (NCBI taxonomy): domain Eukaryota; kingdom Metazoa; phylum Chordata; class Actinopteri; order Istiophoriformes; family Xiphiidae; genus Xiphias; species Xiphias gladius. The sequence continues at coordinate 12,835,355 of NC_053410.1, forward strand.
GACAACAGATAGAATCACACACAACCACTCTGTAGACAGGAAAAGATTTTTCAAACCTAAATCATACGGCTCTTTTGTTTGGAATAAAATAAGGGAGGTTTGCGTCTACAGCGATGAACGAACATACAGGAATTTAGAAAGAATACATATTTTGACTTTCTTTTTATGTGGAATTAGGTGCAAACGTCTTGTGTCTTTTCAAAGTATTTAATACATCCTTACTCACACTAGCACACACCTTCCGTTATGCGGTTGACAGAATCAAATTTATATTTACCCATAACAAAACTAAAAGTAGAATACACAATGCCCCACTGTCAGTAAGATATCTGGTTTCCTAGTGAGGAATGCCTTGAGGGTAGCTGTGACATTAAAACTCCAATCTTACATTGTTCTTTGGAGAGGATAGAGAAACAAACACTCAAGTCACAGCATGCTGCATACTCCATACAATGCTTTGACTCAGAAATAGTAGTCATATACACTTTAGCCAGCAGAGGGAGTTTTTACATGCAATATAAACAAGATCATAAGCAGGGAGGTTGAGAAAGTGAGAGACAAAATGTTTGTGTGTGTCCAAAACACTGACGCTTTCTGGGATTACACTTTTAATCTGGGCAAGTGGAAATGGCAGCAGACAAACAACTGAGCTCCATGATGTCTCCAAAGGCAGAATATCACATCTTACGCCTTGCCACACACTCAGTACAACAGTTTACAGAGACATACACAGTATAACACACGAAGCTGGCTGATTAGAGGCAATGTTGTCCTGTGCTTGTTCAAATGCAGAAAGATTTTCTTTGGATTGCAGACATGAGTTTCTCCTATTATTTCCATCATAACTGAGGCTTCAGAACCGTGGTGATGACTCACTTTAGTTCTTTGAGCTCTCGCAATGCGTCGTTCTTCTGTTTCCTCATATCGTCCAGATTACGCAGGGCATCGGCCAGATCGCTGACTGCCCGGTCCCTTTCCCGCCGTAGGTTATCACACAGAGTCCTGGGGAAGGAAAGGAGAGAGTTGGCAAGATGATGTGAGAATAAAGGGGGGCATGTATTGGGAAGAGCAGATATTAGCCAGTGATTCTCCAACATCTACAACATTGTATGCGCCCTCATATTCAGTCAGGAGTCTGTAAGAAACCAATACACAGACTGACCTTATGCTCTCCCTCTCCGCCACTATTTTGTCCCTCTCTTGGAAGGCCCAGTCCCGTCGACATTTGGCCACCTCAGCCTCCTGTGTGGCCTCCTTCAATTCCTGAGACATGGCCTCATACTGTTTCCTCAGCATCTCAATCTCCTTATTGGCTCGTTCCATGTCCAGGGTGGCCGAGTCTTGTTTCTATGAACATTGAGTGTACATGACTAAGATTATTCATTATAAACAAGTGTGCAACATGCTGCTTTTCCATTTGGTACAACATCCAAATTACAGTCCCTGGTCTAATAAAAAAAACAAACAAACAAAAACTGACAGAAATATTAAAAGCAGCAAATGTTGAAACTAACCCAATGTGTAACTTTCAAACAAACCAAGGCTCATCTTTTAGGTCTTTAAGGTTCAGGGCCATGTGACCTGCATGGCCATCTAGTGATCAGACAGAGGTGTGACCTAAATCCACTGACATACTGTAATCCACCAACAGGCAGCTACCTGGATTCGTTAAGCACTTAACCTTTAATAACCTTTGACTTCACAGTGTCAAATCTAAGGTGCGGTTTGTGTTTTTTTTACCTGTCTAGCCTGATAATACTCTCGGAGTAACTGATCCCTTTGAATGATGGCCTCCGTCCTCTCCTTGCGGGCCACGTCCCTCTCCTCCCGGACCGTCTCAATGTCCTTGCAAGCCTGGTTCAGCTCCTTCTGGGCCTCGGCCTTGTCCTTCACCTCGTGACAGTACTTCTCCAGTAGCTCGTTCCTCTCGCAGATGGCCCTGTCGCGGTCCACCAGTGACGAGTTCAACTCCTGACGCAGAACAAAGGGGGCAAAATGGAATGAGGGCATCTCAACGCCGTGAGTCATTAATGTGATGTGAAAAAGAATATTTGAGGGCCAATGCAGAGTGGCCCACCACTAGTTATGCATCTCTTTTGTCTGTCAACCAGTGTTCAGAAATCTTCTTCAAAAAGGAGGAGCTGAGCTATTTTTGTACAGTGTCCTGCATGAAAAACAGCCTTTGATCCACTGGCTGAAAAGTAGATGCCGGGCCCAAGTCATGCACAGACTCAGTAAAAACCTGACAGGCTGATATTAAATTCTCACAGAGGAAATAGTTTTAACTGACATTTTTAGTTTTTGAAGGATACGGTGGACATACTAGTGGATCTGCTGTCTGCTCAGTAACTGTCAGTAAGACAGTAAGTCTTTTAGGAGGCTATGATTGATGAGTCATGACAACTTTTATTTCAAAATTGCTAAATATCTATTTTTTGATTATTATTACTTTAACCTTTTAAAAACAAGCCATCCCACACATGAGATGCTTTGGCCTTGGTAGCACTACTTTAGATGTGTTTTGGTCTATACTGGACTCAGTCTACACACAACCTTGCCAAATTATGCATTGTTTGAAAGCTCTAGGTCTCCTGATTCTATCTGTGCAAAGCATTTCAGGATCTCCATATTACCACAACAGCTGGGGGTTGTGACTAATCAAAAGGGTTCAAGAACAGTGACCTTTTTATTTTGGGCTTGTGCAAAAATGGGGCTGTCTGGCAACAGGTTAAATGAATAGTCTGACATTTTTGGAAATGTATTTATTCGCTTTCATGCTGAGAGATAAATGAGACAGAACTCTCATATCTCACGGTTAATATGTAGCCGGATGTGTAAAAACAACAATTCCCCGTTTTATGAGGTGTTATGTGGCCTACCACTTCCTGACCAGAAACTTCCTGGAGTCTTCGGTCGTTGCCTAGCAACTGGGCCTGGCCAAGGAATAGTCCAGCACATAACCATTTTGGATTAAACACACAAGATATAATGTGAGCATTTAGAGGTGCCAGTAGGCAGATTTTGTTGCAAGAGCCAGGCTAGAAGTTTCCCCGTTTGCAGTTCTTATGCTAAGCATTCAACATGTCTATAATATATACGATTTTGAGAGAAAAAGTTTAGTCATAATGTCATTCATTAATCTCTGTTTGATATTTGTCATCATCTGATATAGTTTGTGTTTGTTTGTGAGATTTTATGATTTTTTTTTTTTTGAGTAACACTTTTCATGTTCAGCCTCCATTCTTTGCTGGCCCATAACCACCCTGCATATTAAGAGTGCATCAGCTATGACTGATATATAAACTAAAGTTGTTTACATCCTATGCATTCTTAAGCCTGATACCTGTCTGAGTGCCTCCAACTCTTCACTGGCCACCACTCTCTCTGAGGAGGTGTTTTTCAGTCGTGCCTCAGCTGCCTCCAGCTCTGTCTGTAACTTGTCCAGCTCTTTGATCACCTGGTCCCTCTCGCTCATGATGAGACGATACTCATTAAACACAGAGTCCCTCTCCTCTTTGTACTTCTCACAGTCCTTGGCTGCTTTCAGCTGCAAGTTCTTGTAGCGCGTAACCTCCGACTGCAGGCGCTCCATCTCTCTCTGCAGTTCCTTGTTCTGGGCCGAAGACTTGTTCAGCTCCTGCTGCACTGAATCAAACCTGGGGTAGCAAAGGAAGATGGTGAGCTCTGAAGTGCTACTTTATATTATATTATATTAAATTATATTACATTACATTTAATAAATCAATTATATATACATACACACACACACACACACACACACACATTATATAAACATACATATACACATACGTCTATAAATACACACACACACACACACACACACACACACACACACACACACACACACACACACACACACACACACACACACACATATATATAATATAATATACTAAATACATATATTTTATTCATATAATCTTGTGTGTCTTGCTCTCTGAATGTCTGGCAGGTGATGATGCTTTCACCTTCTCATCGAGGTGGAGTACTGCTGCTGGTAGTGCATGGCTGAGTCGCGCTGTTTGAGCAATGCGTCCATCTGCTTCTGCAGTCGCCGGTTCTCCTCTTCAGACTGCTCCAGGCGGCTCAGGTCTGTGTTATGGTTAGCCACCTTCTCACTGTAGCGCTTGCTCAGGGCGTCATACTCCTTCTTCACACCCTCCAGCTTGTCCATGGCTGTGTCATACAGTTTGTTTAACACCTCTGATGAGCCTCTCTCTCTCATTACCTGTTAAGGACAATGAAAGTCATATGATTCTTATCAAGGAAAATGCGTCATTACACATCTACTGCCAGTGTTCAAAATGTTGTTGGTATGAAATTGAACTAAGCCTGTATTTGCTGTGCCCCACCTTAGCAGCAGATGGCATCAATGTTTAGGCAGGATTCTATTTTTACAGTGCAAGCAAATCCAGTGCCAGCTTAAACAATGGCTTTTGTAAGTGTATGTGCATTTCTAGAACTACATTTAGGCACACAAATTAAACCCAATGGCTGGCCTGCAAAATTAACAGTTTCATATGTCGAGTGTGTCCTTCAGACTGTATTACTCATTCTTTGGGAGACTGAATTTTTTCATTATTGCAGGTCTTGCTGATACTGTCCTCCTGATTCCTGGGAGAGCTGCTGTGACCTGAGGGCTGTGTTGACCTCTTTGACACAGCACAGCACTGATCTTGTAGCTACTAGCTACATGGTTCGGGTCAGTGTGCCCTTTGCCCAAGCCACAACCCTTTTCTTCGGTGCTTGCCCTTTTCAGAAATGCTCTGTATGCATTTCCCTCTGCTTGGCTGCCCTGTGCTCTTAACCACTGCAGTGCTCCCATGGGTTGTGTGAGAGACAGTACCGCACGGTAGTCCAATACGTGTCACAGCACCCTTGTCAACAAAATATTTAGTACATAGAAGACAATAGGCAATACTGTGTAATGTCACAAAGTGTATGACTTCCAAATATAAAGAGGTGAAAATCCCTCAGGACTATTAAAAATGAGTGATGCTCTAACAAAGGAATAAATATTTTGTGAGAAAGCAGTTTGACTTTGTATATTAGCTCTAACATCTGTGCCATATCATATCTGAAGTCAATTCCTTCCCATATAACGTCTGGACAGCTACAGCAGAAATCCTGTGTGCGTGGACTGTACCTGCTGCTGCTGCTGTCGGAGGTCTGCCAACTCTTTCTGGTCTTGACTGTGCAGTCGTTTGAGCTCCTCACAGTTCTGTTTTAGGTGGTTGTGTTCTCGGACAAGTTGGGCATTGTCCCTCCTGAGTGTCTCCATCTCCTCCTTCAGCTGTGTCTGTTCGCCCAAGACGCGGCTGTGCAACATGCTGGAAAGAGGAAACACACGTGCACGCAGGTGGAGTAAACACACATGTATGTACAGGGAGATGCATTGTGCATCCAGATACACATAACGGAAAGCAAGCTTTGATGGTATTCAGTAAATAGGGGCTTAAAACGCTGCAAGGGAATTCTACAGGTGATATGCAACACGTAAAATTTAACAAATAAAGTAATTTCACAGTTAATTTGATACATGGACAGTATCTAAGACAGGTAGACTATCTGAAGGTTTACCCCTCTAGAAACCTATGACCAAAGTGCATCTCCTGCTTATTGAAGGGAGTTAAAAATCCCCTTATCATGATATTAAATGTCAGGCAGCACAAACTAACTTTAAATGCCTAGATTTAGATTTTATATTGAAGTTTAATGTGTGGAATATCTTGAGTCGATGTTCTTTGGATAGAACGATTTCAACCAAAAGTGTACAAAGCTATTAGCTATTAACTTAATTTGACAACTTATATTTTGCTTCTATCATATTAGAAAATATTCAAACCAGCTACACTCTCTAACAGCTAATACACCCTATGATCAGCCTCTATGCTCCAGATATTTTGCCTCCCTTTATGAGCTGTTAGACTGAATGATTCATAAATGCATCCATTTCCAAGCTTTTAAAACCATGCATGTTTTTTTTTTTAGTGCCACTTCCCCTTCAATGTGAAAGATGGCTGTAGCTCTTTCAGTTAGATTAACTGCAACACCATGCCAGTATTTCTTATCATTCCAGTAAAACAATGCAGTAAAACTGGATTATTTCTACGCTGAAAAGCAGCAGGTGGCAGCTGACAGAATGTTCAACCTGCGCTTAATGAGGGGGATGAGTCCCGACACACGTACACCACTGCTTTCGAATGGAAATCTAAGTAACTAGGTGCACTGCATTCAGACTACATAACAGAGGTAAATATTGAAAACTTAATGATTGTAATGAGTTCTTCATTAGCAACTAGAAAGGGAAAATAGGTACCATGATACTTAGCAGGAGGAATACTTACTGGTAGAAGTCAGCCTCTTTCACAGCCTCCTCGCACCTCTTGAGTGTTTTGGTGTGCTGGTTCTGGAGAGACTGCAGATCTGCCATGGCCCTCATGCACTGACTTTTCAGACGCTCATAGTCATGACTGGCTTTGGAATTTGGCCTTAAGGGAAAAAAGCAGCAAGGAATCAACGCTTTATCCAGCATCCTTGTACGATAATGTAGCCAAACACAGCTCAAATAGGAGGTTGACCTTCCCCTTGTATGAGAATTCATAAGATAGGAATGAAATGTTTGACTGAATGTAAACAACATAAAAAAAGTATGCAGTGATGTAAGCAAAGCAGCCCTTCCTCTCATCTGCTGCACAAGAAACATTTGGTAACGAAAGCACATTAAACTTAATTAAGCAGCCAGTGTCAGTGCCCTCTCTCTGCAAGGTATGGTCAACATTATTTCAGACAGCAGAGAATTCGTTGATGAAAACATGGCAGCCAGAACTGAGGACACTGACATCACAGTGCCTTTCACAAGCTAGAGACAGTAAACCATACCAGCCATAAACTTCGCTGCTCTCAGAGCAATGACTCTCAGGTCTCAGTCAATAGTTGGATCTGATGTATTTCATTTAGCCCAAAAAAAAAAAAAAAAAACATCTATAATCACAGTAGACAGTTTCATAGACATCAGCCAAATAAAAGTGTTACCAGAATGAAGGGAAAAAAAAAAAAAAAAACACAATAACATTAACAACTTGGCAGGCAGGCCAGGCTTTGCACCTGCAGTCATCGAAGGTGGTCCCGGGCGATGCCAACGCCAGACGCTTACGAAGCTCATCCCTCTCCCTGGTCACCTGGCGGAGCTGGAACAAGATGGTGTCCAGGTTGTCACCGGATGGCCGGTTGTCGTTGATGGCTGGGGGTGGGGAGGATGCTTCACCATTAACGGGCGAACCTGCAACGTTGAGCACATTACCAAATTCTTGGACTATTGATCAGCGCACAATGGAAAAGTTTCCCTCGCAATTCACATCATCATTCAGAAGCTGCATAATATACATTAGCCCTTATGCCATTAAATTAATATTCTTGACTTTAATGACATAACTAGATAAAATTTGAACGTTGTAACCCACCTAAAGGGACATGGACAACTTATTGAAACATGAAGAGAATCCTTGCAATCAACCTTAGCATTAGGAAGCAGAAGAGGTAAATCCTGCCCCACTGTCAGTGCAGCAACTGTCACGTATGAAACTCCTGTTTAATCTGCTCGGGATTTTTCCATGACAATTTGTCACAAAGTTGCTGAAAATTACAGTGGATTTACAAGACTACGCCATCTGTAATCTCTGACATGAAAATCAAAGGCAGAAGCAAGAGATAGGATTGTGATGATGTACTGTATCTCTGGTGATTTCCGTGTGGTTTAAACCAAGGTCTCCAGGTATTCTTTGATAAAAATGTAATCACTTGCATTTTAAATGCCAGGAAATGTAGAGTCTTTATAAATGAAGTATTTCAGTGTGGGGTTATTGTTCCTACACAAAGGTTGTTTTCTAGAAAACTTAACTTTCTATACCCTGGCTTGATGTAGTTTTAAAGATCTGGCAGTTCCATTCTACCTGTCATGACTGAGATTCAAATTCACCAGATTGATTTATAAGAGAGGAGGATTTGTCATTAAAATAACAAGGTCATTCTCTTTTACGCTGTGTACTTGACACTTTGCCAGATAGATAGATTCTGACAAAAATTATACATTGTTAATGAGTCATTTTCAGGGTTGTTTTCTTCATAGAAAAGAACACCCATGGCAGGAAATCTGAGGATTATGTTCATCTTTGGCTCCACATTTGGCCCTTTTAGAGGTTTATGTAACACAGCTGAGTCATTTGGACCTTTGTCAAAACTAGGGAAAGACAAGCATGGCAAACTTCCTTAAGGAAAGAGGAAGACATTGGGAGAGTGTTAGTGCCTCAATGTGGGGTTTAAAACAAGTGAAAAATAAAACACTGATTTCCTGAACTCTGTCCCAGCAGACAATCAGGAATTATGCCAATATCAGAAAACAGTACACAGCACCCCACAAGTCATAATGCAACCGTGCTGATTTGACTTTTGCTCTGGTATTATGTGTTTGGAGGTCGTATAGGACCTGCCTGACCTAGCATGACACACGCAGCATAGCAGGCATCTTGGATCATTATACATACCAACACTACTGAGGGAGCTGCTGCTTTCCGAGTCAGAGGGCATGGTGGACAGAACGCTATATGTGGAACCTGGCAAGAGACAAAGACCAGGAGATGAGACACATTCAGACATAAAAGCACTGATAGATTGATTAACCAGTTACACACAAGCAGAATTAACTGCCCATACAATGTAGAAAGAAATGAGTATTAAACAGTCAGCTTCATATCACACCCCTGCACCGTTGTAAAATTTGATAAATTTGGTGCAGGGTTTATGCTTGGAATAGTAACTTCAACGCTCCTTCTTAGTGGCTCTATATTATCACTCCAGACTACCGTCGTCATTAAACCTCCTTTCCCTCAGTGTGCACTCTGCCTTGCTTTGATGTATAGTCCCTGTATGTTTCTGCTACACAGGCAGAATGTCACGGCTGAAATGGGATTTTCTCTTTTTATGTCAAGCACATAGAGAGAGAGAGGGAGAGAGAGAGAGAGAGAGGGAGAGGGAGAGGGAGAGAAAGAGAGAAAATGATTCTCTATCTGAATAGCTGTACACACCGTTAAGCTGGGGGATATTTCACACAGGCTACCACAATCCATAGGAGACTATGCAGATCCCCATTATACTGCAGGATCCGTGCTCCAAAGGGCAACATAAATATGGCTGACAGCATGGACAGAATTTGTTTTAAAGACATCTTACACTTGTGCTTACTGCAGAAGAAACATCTACTCTATTGTAAACCAAAGGTGCTCATTTTTTAAAAATTATTTTTTTACCCAATACCCAGATTTTTCAAGAGTGGCAGATGGTTTAAATTTGATTTTTACCGACACATCCAAAAGTTGGTGTGTTACCTGCTGCAAGAAGACAATGATCACCAGAATTCATAATGAATAAGCTCCTCTTGTAACCAGCAGAGTTTAGAAAATGTTTCCAGTAATAAAAATTGAAAAGAAAAATAGGGAAAAGACACAAAAAAGCTGCTGATACTTGCCAGAGTTCCTTTGAATGAATAAAAACAATAAATGGTTTAACTACATGGTGCTAGCCCTAGAAATTGTATTTTTTAAAATAAAGTTTGACACATTTTTTTAAATCTAATTTTTAAAAATACACTTTGGTAAATTTAGACCTTTAACTGACAATTATTTTCATTATTGATTTGTCTATGGTTACTGCCTCAAAATGTCTTGTTTTGTCCAGCCTATCATTCAAAACCCTGGGTGTTTCATTTGCAATAGCAAAAAGAGAGAAAAAAATAAAATCCTCACGAGAGATGCTGGAACCAGGAAAATATTTGCATTTTATACTTAAAAAATTACTAAATATAATCAATTATCAAATCGGTGCTGATTGCTTTTCTTCCAGCTGGCTAATGATTGATCAACCAATCACTTCAGCTCCAAATAAATTCCAGGAAGTCTTGTGTACGCTGAGGAATTATAGCAAAATTTTGAACCTGCGTAAAACAGCACAGTGAGGCACAGATAATACTAATGTAATGTGTAAATGCACATCCAACACACAGGGTTTAAGAGAGCAGGGGAATGGGTGCTGGCTTTGTCAGCAGCAGGCAATAGATTGACGCCAACTGTTCTGAATCCATCTCTGTCCTTGCGCCTCCCCACTGGGTTTAGCTACGGCTCTGGCTCCGGCCCTCAATGTGTGACAAGGCCAAGCCTAATTAACTATGAGCTCTGTGCGACTGAGCCACTCCATCTTAGGCTCTGCAGACAGAGCAGAGGAAGACAAGAGGAAGGCATGGGGCACAGGAGGACAGATGAAAGGAGATAGCCCAACTAAGTCACAAAAGAGATAAGGAAGGAGGGTGTTTGAGAGACAAAGGGAGAGAGAGGTGAGACGAGAGACTGTGGAAAAAAAAAGAAAAAGAGGAGCAGGGTGGAAAGGCTTTTAATCTGTTCTGACGTTCCCTGATGCTCAACACTTTTACTCTGCAAAGTGCTCGGAGCACACAGCTTTGATTTCTTATTGTTCCATCAGACATGATGAGAACAGCTGCGCAGCATTAGTTCTCTACAATCAAAACAGTTATGCAAAAGGCTCCTGCTCATTTCCATGGCTGCACTGAAATGCACCAACTAACTTCCTGAACCCAGTATCTGACTGAGAAGGTCTCAAAGTAAAAGATGTGAATCACTGTGCAGTATTATTCCAGCTCAGCTGAAGGATAAATCTTTTTAAAATACCATAAAAAGTCAGTAAAGCTCTGTGCCAGAAAAAGCCTAAAAATGTAGCTTCTTGGATGTTTTATTTTGTGATTTGAAAACCAAAACACTCTGATAAATTAAAATCCCAGTAATCTCTACCATTGAGGACACTCGCCAATCACCAGAAAGCTATAACTCCCACAAATGACGCAGCTCTAGGACAATCCTCAGTATCTCACAATCTGATTTGGCTACCAGGACAAACGTGTGCACCAAAATTCCCATATTTAGATCAGTGTAAAGGGCTGATTAGTTAACCCTGTAGACACACCGATGGATGCAGTATGGATTTCATGTCAGATACAAGCCAGCCATCTGGTGGTCGATGGGTCAGTGGAATTAGCCTTTTCCATCGGGCTTTTAATTATCGATACTAATTAGCAGCGGCAGCCACAGTCAGTGAGGCTGATAATTTGTAAACACGTTTGCTGCATCAATCAAACAGGCATCCATTAGGGCAGCATAAATCTGATGTTATACAGTGGGAGAGTGTCCTGTCCTGTCTGCGGGCAGAAATCAGAAATCGTACCCAGCATTCAAGTCAAATTCTAACAGATAAATACATCACGACAGATTTCATCCGGAGCCATTAGATATGCTAATAAGGAGCGAGCATCTGCTACTGACTTCCATCAAGAGATACACTTTAAGGTGAGAAATACTCCAGTGGAGGACCTGAGGCAACAGCAACAAAAACCTGTCGCTGTGATCTAAATGTGTCAGGGGAGCCTTCGCCCAACCTAAGGGGTTCCACTTCCTCCACTCTGCTTTCCCTCCCAATCAAGTGATGTGCTCAACCACCAACAGTTGCTTCAGACAACCAGATTATGTTCTTCAGCACATAAAGCAAGATGACACACGTTGCCATGGTGAAGCTGGATGAGGGGACTAGTAAATTCTGCAGCGTGGTGAAAAAGGAGAGCATAAGAGTTGGGAGGCCGATGCAGGAGAGCCTTATCAAACAAAGATGCAAAGTCTGGCTTCCACCCTCTGTTGAGGGTAAATTATTCATCAGCTCCAGAAAATTCTCTTATCTGAAAATGAGAGTGTCTCCCAAAACATAAAACACATATGATTATCATTGCGATTGGACTCTGATGCTGCTTCAAACTCCCTTTATCAGAGCATGTTGACAAGCCTTGAAACTGAATTCGAAGGAGCCAAGGCGCCTGTTCTGTTCCCAAGAACACCAGAGACAAGATTTTCAGGGCCACTTGGTAAAAGAGTAGCATTAGCATTCCAAAAATAATAGCGGGTGCTATGCTTTATTAGCCGCTGTCAGCTCTTCTCACTGTCAGTGAGCAACAGTGAAAAAAAAAAAAAAAAACACCAAGTGGCAAGCAGAGTCCAATATTCTTTGTGCTCACTCTCACTTTGTGTCCTCAGCTTCACAGCCATTAAGCTACAGAAGCACCAATAACAGCAACACTAATAATACAGTTGAAAACTACTACCCACTCATTTTACAGTGTGCTTAAGTGAGGCTAAAGGATGTGTCAGCATTAAGTCAGTGAGCAGAAAGCATATTTTTTACCCTGGCATCCCAGACCTCTAAATCCTGGATGTGGTTCTGCTCCCTGTATGGAGGATGGAGCTTGACTCAGTGATGTGGCGTACATTCTTTACATATGTATAACAAGAGTGACCAAGAAACAATATTTAAAGTGGGTCGGTCCTTTCTGGCTGATGACCACACCCAGGTCAGTATCATTGCCGTTACAATGTTCAGCAAGGGACAATCACATCGTACACCTCATCACAAAATCTGTTTAAAGTTTGAATTGTGGTACTGCGCCTTCAAATCTGTAAAGAAATTACGTGATTTCCCTTCTCCAATTCCCCTTTTGTACTCTGGGACTTCCAGTAAGCCATGTAGTGAGCCTAACTTGTGGGGAGGCAATGACACGACAGGCCAAGATTCTGGGCAATGAGCCAGTGAAGCCTCGGTGCCGGGGTAAAGGATTGATCATCTGATTTAAGGGGTCTACACGAAACATAAACAAGAAGACATCTAACATGATGACTCCATGAGCCAGGATTACTCAACTGCACGCACATTGCCTGACTCACAGCCCGAGCCTATGGTCAAACCCGCCCGCCTTTTTCACTCATAGGTCCACGTCTGCCCTGGGGCATGTTTCAAAATAAGATCTGTTATATAGTTGATTGAAATGCAAGACCATCTTCCTCAGATGCAGCAATATAATCATTCTGGATCTGTGTAAACACTCTGGGACATTAAGCAAAAACCAGGGAGATGAATAGAAGAAAACCTAAAAGGCCCCTCAGCCTTCAGCCCAGCAGACGTGTCAAAACCGCTGAGCAGCACCAAAGTCCAAAAAAAATCCCCTGAGTGCAATCCAGCCCAGTCTGTTATCAGCAAGCCTTAATGGGTTTTCTCTCTGCAAAGAGCTCTAGCTCAGCATAAATGAGACATAATTTCTTTTTGAACAGCTTGCCTGTGCCAAGGGTTGGGTCAAAAACAAAAAGGTGAAAGATGCCTGCAACATGTCTTCCAAATGTTCTGCTACACAGCTAGTACAAATTGAAGCCAAGAACACAGCCAAAAGCCTGTCTGTGTGGAATAAACCCACAATTGGAATTTGGGTAATCTTTGTGACATTCCTTTCATGTTTAATCACAGAGGAGACTATGTTGATTCAGAAAACATTTTCACTGTATGTTGAGAAAATTCAGTGATTAAATTGCACTATAATTTTTTAAAGGCCACCAAGAGAAAAAAATCTAGCGTAGAAGAAAATTGCACGCAATCATAAGTCAGACCAAACAATGTGGATGTGACAGTTAGCTTTTCTCTACTGTATAACTATGAGCGACAACATATGTCATTAGCGGTTTAGCTCACGTTCATGCCATTGATACTAAAAACATATGCACGACAATGTTTCCCAAAAATACGATCCGAATTGGATTGTAATTGTGGTGGGGGGTGAGGGCAGGGTTAATATAGCTGAGCGTGCCGCCCAAGTAAAGCCAATGTGTGAGAAACACTGGATTTGATACTGGATTCAGATTTGATAAAATACTACCCAACCTCAACACAAGGCTAAACAACTGGTTTAGTCTCTATAAACCGTTCGAGGGGACTGCTTCTTCATATGTGCATGTTTCAACCTGAATCTCACATTTAATACTAAGTTGTTCAAATTGCATCAATCAGCCACTAAGGGTTAATACAAAGTCAAATGAGCCACTTAGAGTATCAGTTTACATTCATACTGGAAAGTAACGGGCTGGCTCACTCACATGCACGCACGCACGCACGCACGCACACACAGAGGTCTCTGCAGCAGGAGAGCAACCTGCAGCTTTAAAACCAGGTTCTTCTCTCTGCCTGAGATCTCCATCAGCAGCTCAGTGATATGAGCTCACTACCAGTTAAAACCTGTAGTATACAGCATACACATAATGTGCTTATTATTAACTGTGTTGTGTGCAATAGTGATGGGTTATGGTTTGTATATACGAGGGGCTGCATGCAAACACTGTATGTACACATGGTATTTAGGACTAGGATTTTATGGGTAAGGCTGTAACACTTCCATTTTTTATGCACTAAGTCATAAAGTTAGACAAACTACTGTGATGCTGTGGGGGGGTCAGGGTGAAACTAAGGTCTGGGCTGACTTTATTTTAAAGCTGATGTTTCCTCGTGGTGAGTGTGAACGAACCAGACTATCACAGGGGTTTAGCTTAAGGGAATTCTCCTGATCTAGTCTTTTTGGCTCTGATCCCGAATACGAGTCCACGAGATGTATGCCATTTTAACCTCTGGACTTAAGGTATTTCAGAATCCTCAAAGACTCTTCGAACCATCTGGATAAAAAAAATATTCCATGTGCTGCACAATAAAAAAGATTTTTAACCTGTTTCCCAAGTTGAGACTTTGTGCCCTGTCTAGGTAGCTATCAAGCTGCTATCTTTGTTTTGATTTGGTCTGACCACATTTTATGTAGCATGGATCAATTAATCAACATAAATTTTAATAGACAGGGGTCAGCACCCGTAATACCATAACAAGCCCATGGACAGCACAGACAGACGGTCTATGTCTAATGGTGCAGACATTGTAACTTGAGCTTTCAATTCCACTGACTCTGGTCGTTTGGTCATTACACTGAACATTTGGTAATTTAAAGCAAATACAGGAGAAACAAATCATAAATCATCATCAGAAATGAATCATTACTGTGAAAATTCTTTTTAATGTATTGATATTTTTATTTCTTTTATTTGCAGTGCATTCAGAAAGTATTCAGACCCCTTCACTCCTTTTACATTTTTTCCCCACATCGATCTAAATTCAATATCCATATTGACCTCTGCATTTAACCCAACCGAGAACACTAGGAGCAGTGAGCAATGAGCGCACACGATGAGCAGTCAGGCAGGCACGATGCAGCGCCCTCGCTCAAAGGCACGTAAGCCGTGGACATTGTGGGAGGAGAAATTCACTGCCCCCGTCTATCTTTTTTTTCAGGAATTCAAACAGGTGACCTTTTGGTCCCAAAGGTCTGCTTCTCTAACCTCTAGGCCACGGCTGCCCCCGATGGTCACTCTAGAGCTCAGCCAGAGTGACCATCAGGTTTTTGGTCACCTCTCTTACCAAGGCCCTTCTCCCCTGATTGCTTCCCCAGATTTGTGTCTTGACACAACCCTGTCTCTGAGAAAATGGCAGCCGTTAATGGCCGGCGGTCTGCCCAAGTAAAATCTATTTGTGGGAAACACTGCATTATTAGTACTTCAAGGCATTTTAGTCAATAAAAGGCAATTTCTGCTTGTTTGAAGGAGGTTTATACTATGTAAACCCACAACAGTTCACCTGAATCTGCTCTGTGACCTTTGTTGTGTGTCATCCCTTGTTCTTATTCCTAATCTATACAAAAGTGGAGCTCCCAAATGCAATAATCGTCACCATCACTATCATCTGTTGGTGATTACAGGTCACTTTCGACCTGGGGTCACGTGCCAGAGACTGGAGGGCAATTGATGGCAAGTGTAGTCAGGACAGATAAAAAGGTAGAGACCTAAAGAGATGGAGAGACAAGCTGAGTCAAGGGTAGAAGAGAAAGCTAGGACATCATGATGGGAGGAGAGGTGGGGATAGAAAGCAAATACTGCAGAACAAAGCAGCAAAACAGAAAGAGCCTGTTAGGAGGTGTGGGGGTGGTAAGACAAGGACAGACACTCTTTATTTCCATGACTTCATAGCGCTGGTAAACATTTAGATGCTGGCATTTCCTCTACCTTGTGGGGTAATTAGAAAGCGGAGGAAAATGTGTAAAATGGTAATGAAGTCCTCTTTCACAGTACAGCCTCCTGGCTGTGGTTCACACATTCAGAGTGTAGATAAACCTGCCATCAGATGTTAATGCTAAAGTGAAAAAATATACAAATTTTACACTAAAAAGATTATGTGTTAGCGAACAACAGAATTTAATTGGCACAATAACACCAATGACCCCCGTGGAAGTAGTGAGTTCAACCTCTCATTTAGTGCAACTCAGGCCAGTATTAGCATTTTGGCTCGATAAATATCTTGAATGATTAAATTGATTATAAAAATATTGTTGTTGATTTAATTTCTCTGCGACTACGTGATTAATCGACTAATCGTTCCATCACTAAACTCAACAGCACACTATTGAGATAAATCACAGCAGAGAGACATCTTGGCCCGTTTCAACTGAACCCTGCATTGCTGGTTGTACAGAGACTGCAATGTAATAAAACTCACACCGACAACTCATAAAATGTGATCTACTTAAATGTCATCAATCACACCTAAGCAGAAACACTGATTAACAGCAGATGAATTGATGGCTTCGTCTACATAGTAAGAAGGGAATGAAGTCAGACTGTGGTACAAAGAGTGGTGGGGAGGCAGAGAGTGGGGTGACAGTGTGCATCACTGAGTGACAGACACCTACACAGAGGAAGAAAGGTCCAGCTCATGGGAGAAATTTAAAAGCAGCGGTCGTGACAAGAGCGTCAGGGTCATAACTCATTCTGTCTGTCCAGTGTAGTTTATAGAGTGGGACAGAAACTGGTTGACAGAGAGGAGAGAACCCCCCCCCCCCCCCCTCCCCCCGCCTTTCAACAACACACACACTGGCCTATGTCCTAGGCTGCTGTACACAGAGCAAGCTGCTGACTGGGCACTTTGGACCTGCTCAACTTCTCAACAAAAGGCTTGTTGTCCACCTCTCTCTTGCTCCCTCTTTCTATCACCCTCTTCTGTCTCTCTGGCCTGTCTATTTAAGTGTGTGGAGAAACAAAACCACTCAATGGGGGCAAATATAATACATAAATATAATAAAGTTAGGGACAAGAGAAAGAAAGTTAAAAGGGGTGGATGGTGAATCAGAGAAAATGACAATAAAGCACGGGAATGAGAGACCAAAACAATGAGAAAACGAAGGCAAAAAGATAGCAGAAGAGGACTGCGGACGTTGCATCCTGTCAGGGAGAATTGTGTTGCGCTCATCTCAGAGTGTGTTTAAATCACTGTCACAGACCCTTGAGTCTGAAAACAGTGGGGGGATGTGCAGGTACATCTCTTCTTCGCCTCTGTTCCTTCAGGTAGATTACTGTCCATGTAGTGCAAGGGGATGAGGTCACAATCCGGGGCATGAAATCAGCCTGATAGCAGCCGCTTGGATTTTAGAAAAATGACTTCAGATCAGTTTGTGAACTTGCTCTGTGACATAACAAGGCCAAATCTTCAATCATACTCAATATTCTGACTGAGTCTTAAAAAAAAAAAAAAAAAAAAAAAAGTGAGCCACAGTCCTGTGGCACACTCATGAACAAAAAAGGGTAAATAATGAATGATTTGTTTGTATGTTCTCTACAGCAAATGTGTTGGAGTTTACCAGTAAAACACTAATCATTTACAGAGCACAAGCTTTAAACAACTGAGCATCTGTGTGCACATCTCTATGCTTTTCCTTTGGGATGAGGATGTTTCTTTGGAGTTCCGATGATTTCATATTTGTGAGAGCAGGCTACTATCCTCACACACACCCTGCGTAGTTCGCATACACACCGTTGCTCTGAAGATTTCATCCCTATGTGCCGTTTCTACCAGCCTCTTTGCCTTAAGACACTCTGCGAGCAGCTCATCTTCGGTCTCTCACAAGTGCGGTTAAAACGTGGTAATCGCATCAGGCGAATCACTACAATAAAGATCATAAAAAGCACATTTAAAAAAAAAAATAAAAAATAAAAAAAAAAACCCCAGCAACTCTTGAGTCAAAACAGAAGGAGCCAAGAGTGTGGCAGCTAATATAGAGGACTGTAGAGGCATGATGAAGCGTGTCTCACAGAGAGAGCTTACACCAGCGAGAGGAGAGCAGGGCCTAATCCTCTGTTTAATAACCACAGGCTGACTAGCCAGACTCACTACTGGTACTCGCTCTCTCCTAAAACAGGGCAGGTCAACTCTGAGGCCCAGAGCTAAAGACTGTAGAGGTGCGTGAAGAGAAGCCCAATTCTACATTGTCAAGTCCAGCCCGCGACAAGGGACTAACAGAGGCTCCAATTTTGCAGCTACTTACAGGTAAACAACCATCAATGTGAGTGTTACCCCGCAGCAACGACACTCAATACAAGGAAGTAATAAAGCTCAAGTAAGCATTAGTGATCCAGTCAGCAGAGCAGCAAGACACCAACTCAGCATTACCTGCTAAGGTCTGCCTGCTGGTAGTGGACAGACACAAGCTACAACTTGGCAGCTATAAACGCAGACATACGCGTGTCTGCCTGAAATAAAGTTTCTGCTATGTCAAAATGATGTCCAAGATAGCCTGCATGGTAGTTTTACATGTGGAATGTGTCAAAGGAAAGCATCACTCTGCCATCTCCTCCCCACGTTTGGATCTCAAGGCTCATCCTGCATTCGGGCCCCTGGGGCATGACGCTGATTGTGAGTAAGCCACTGGATTCAGTCATTCAGACAAAGCAAAACAGGCAAAACTAGACAAGGCTTTTACACTTGGTTGCCCTTTGTCTCTGTGCAACAGCAACCAAAACCGCTGAAGTGGAGGCTGTTGCCGTGAGGACAGATTGCAAAACGAATGACTACAATGAATAAACTGTAATTAAAAATGTAGCATTAATGCACCAGTGGAGGGGGGAAAAAAAAAAAAATCTGCATCTGAAACCACTGTGGTTCTCTCTCCAAATGGGAAGGTGGACTGATCCACAACATGCTTTACGTTTGTAAGCATGCATGGATTGGCTGCACGCACACACCCATGTATGGGTCGATATGGCCTCCCATGTCAGTGGTACACCCGTTGTCATGGAAACAAGTCAGGCTACCTAATGTACCCTAACCATATCATGCCACTGATCAAAAAAAATTGGAGTTTGTGTTGGATGTGAGTGAACTGATCTCGTTTTTTTCCCCCTCTTAACAGTGCACAAATATCAAAGACTAGGTTTAGAGGAAATCACTCTCCGTACCTGGCCAAACCAACGCTACACCATGCATGTGTAATCTGTGTATTGCAGTGACTGGGAGAGATCCTTTTAGGGCAGGATGGCTGAGAGCAATGGCAGAATAGTCCTCTGCTGAATTAATCACAAGCTGTGCATTAGAACTGCGGGCCACTGTGAATATCTAGTTTAAAGAGACAGGCTAGTGCATAATGTTCTGCACATTCAACAGAGTATAACGTTGCACTCGGGGAGTTATGATGGTCAGCGTGCGACCATGTTGTAGGCAGCGCCGTCGCCTGCCCTTGCAGCCTTCACATGAACCTTTATCATCATCATCATCATCGTTTTATGCAGTTTTCGGGCTGACAATAAATCTAGCTCCAAGCCCGCTATTGTGTACCTATGCACACACGGTCCTCTTGCGCCAGACCACCCAGCGAGGGGCTACGCAGTGGCTGGTCCACTCGTTTTTGGATTTAAGTTAAAGCCTGTCCATGAAGTAGCTCTGTCTCGGCGCTTACCGGTGGAGTGGTCCACAGGTCCGCCGCCGTTGTTGCTGAACAGGGCAATGTACAGGTCAGGGTATGCCTTCTCCAGGGCCACACACAGGTCGAGGAAATGGTCGCTCTCCTTGTTCATCAGCATCTTCAAAAGGTGGTCTACTTTCTCGGCGCTGGACGAGCAGTTCTGGTCCAGCTCGAACCTATCGAGTTGACTCAAGGTACCGGAAACTATCAGCAGCTCGATCACTCGGTCCGCATCTGTTATGGACTCCAATAAGTTCTGGTGGCACTGGTCGAGCAACTCTTTGTGCTTTGGCTCCATTGCTATCCGCCGTAGTTCCGTAGCTTCCCAGCTAACCCGGACGGCCAAGTGGATGTAATTCCCTTCCCGATCAAAAGTACCGAGCGATTATTGAACTCAACTTATCGCGGCTCGCAGAAGTTCGCCGGCGCCACCACGGCGTTCGGTTGCACGGGAGATCAATTTTTATAGCATATTGAAAAAGGCACAAGAAGCCATATTTGTTGCCCAAGGCTGTTGACTGCACTAAACAGCGATACATTTTTCCATCTTACTCGCGTGTGGCAGTTCGGGCCGTTCTTTGCCTCCCCTCAGAGCGCGCGTTAGCCGGACACATCCCCCCCCCCCGTCTCCTGTACCATTTAATGCGCCCTTTGCCGACTCAACTGCCGGGGAAAACTCACGTAACTCCGCCGCCGATCCTCACTTACACTGTATCCTCCGCCATGTCTGAGCAACTCAGCAGCTGCTGCCCGCTGTCAATCAACGGTCCGCTCGATGACCATATAAGGCGAAGTGGGGCGGGATTTCTTGCAAAAAAACACACCTATTTCTTCAATGGGCGTACACATCGGCCTGTAGTACGTCGAAAATCCCAGGCGGAGGAAAAAAAAAAAAAAAAAAAAAATGAGAATGGGGAGAATTTGCATGGAAATCTGGTGGAATCTTAAAAGCTATCGACGTAGGGGTAAAGGTGGGTAAACAATTACCTCATTTTTTTGGAGTAAAGCAGCTATCTACGTTAACAGAGTGCAAAACGCACGTTTCTGTCGTTTTTCCAGTGGTGGAATGTAACCAAGTACATTTACTCAGGTACGTTACAAAAAAAGTCCAAATTTGAGATACTGGTGCTTTACTTGAGCATTTCCATTTTAGGCCATCTACTCCACAACGTTTTATTTGTCAGCTTGCCTAATACTTTACAGATTTAGATTTCACACACAAAACATACGATGAGCCCATAACATATAATGACTGGATAGATAGCACTGGCTCCACATCGGCCAACTACAACAGTGCAGTACTAATTACAGATTAATGCAACGGTGATGATTATCCTATAATATAATACATAATAGCATAACACTCACAGGAGCATTTTTTTCCTGCAAGAGGAGCACTTTAATTTGAATACTCTATTTACATTTTACTATTTCAATGCAGGATTTTTATTTGCAATGGAGTATTTTCATATTGCAGTATAGCTACTTAAGTAAAGGATCTGAGTACTTCATCCACCACTGGTTATCTGTCGTTGTCTTTGTGTAAATTCTGTCTGTGTCACGCAACCCACTGCCTCACCGCAGTGCATACAATTAATTTTTGTCATAAAAATTCTAATAAACCAAGTAATATCAATCCCTCATTACAATCTTTTGATTTAACCCAGACACGTCAAATCAGCTGAACCCAATCAATGCTTATCCTCGCTGACTCCATTAGGTATTCCATTCAAGAAAAATGCTAATGCAGCGGTAAAAATACAAGGGTTTTATTTCATCCTTGCATAAGACTGCTGCTGTAGCCACAGGCGTGTGCGCCACACTTCTATAGCTAAGCTGCAGCGCTGCAACTAATTTCAGCATGTACTGTACCTGTGTGTTGGATAAGATGCAAGAGGGAAGTGAGTCACATGTGAACACATAAGCAATAAGGGGTGACAAATGAAATGTGTATTTGAGTGGGATTTGAGAAATACAATATGATGATGGATGCACTCCGCTTCCAGTCTACAGCTGAATAAAGATTGTTGGCACAGAGGCAGGCGTCTGCAGGCATACCTCTCAAACCGTGACCTTATTCATGCATGCACTGAATCTCATTGTGACATCTACAACTCTCTCCCTCCCTCCCTCTCTCTCTCTCTCTCCCCGTCTTTCTGTCTCTCTACCGTGCTCTCTAGCTTGTGCAACCATGTCTGTCCCTTTAGATGAAAAATTAATTACAATTCATTCATATCAAAGGGAAGCAGGTCCCCACTGCTGACACAGATTGGACGGTTGTGTCTGTACCCTACTTCTGAGGACACGCATTTGAATAGAGAAGACAGCTTGATGCTTTTTATCTTTGGGGTATGAATGAGTTTATTATTTAGACAACAGGGGTTGTGTTTCTAGCGGTCTGATAATTTACTGAAATATTATTAAACGGATTTGTTTATCAGACAGCCTGGATCAGGGTAGATAATAACTTTATCTTTTATAGAAGAGACTGTCGACAAGCATATCCATCATTTATCTTGGCCAAATTGTCTCAAACTGAAAATTTGATGTATTTTTGTTTTATTTACAGGCTGAATAGAGATCTAGTTAATGGAAAGGCCGTCTGTACTTAGGGTGGAAAAGCAACTTTATTGTCAACTCACTTTTAACACATTTATTTACTGCAGCTATCTAACTCATTCTCAGCAATCCATTCTATCTTCATCCTGTGAGAATGCACAAGGGTGACAGTGTTCCCAAGGTGTTGAACGGGCATGTCCAAATTTAAGGAGAAGGCAGGAACATGTTAGAAGAGAATAAGTTTGTCGGTGTCCTGCATCATCACACTAAGACATTTTTAAGGTAAAGCCATAATTTCCCCACAATATCCAAGACCTGGAGGCACTGTTAGAGTCTTCCCAAATTATTAGATCAGTTAAAGTAGATATTAAATCAGACAATTCATGGTTTTTAATTAACAGTGAATTACTAAGCCTTCACGTTGACGCCTGCAACAGATGGGAGGTTTCTGATCATAATGATATCAAAACTACAATGTTGGCAGATACATGCTGTAACACTTTGAAATTTCCTTATAAAATTCATCTAATGATGTCTAAATTAGCTTCTCAAAACTAATGGCATCTAATCTTCATTTAAAATTCTAGTTATTGTAATCTAAACATCCATCTAAAGCCCTCAAGCCTTCTCTGCCATTTCTAGTTGATTTTAAAATGATGTGATCAAAAATGATTCTTCGCGCATGGTGCTTGCCCAAAGGTCCCCCAGGCCTCTGACAGCACTGCAGACATGCTAGTCTTGTTTAATGTGGCCAAGGCAGCTTTATGGATGCCATCAATTCCACGTGCTCACCCCTCCTCAATTCACGGAGTTATTGATAGTGGTGCAGTTAACTCACGCGCACGCTGCTGTAGCCAGCCGAGCGCAGAGCCACATCTCTACAGTCAAGTGTGTTCAACAGCATTTTAAGGGAAGCCAACGGGACTTAATAAGGCACGGAGAGCCTCATGTGCAGCCACACATACTGGCCTTACACCCCTCAAGCTAATAGAAATTATGCATCTGTAATCACTGAGTAAAATGCTGCATATTTAAGAATCACCGGTTGGTTTTTGGCTGAGAATGAGGTAGGAGAATTACGTGGTCTGTACACATTTAAACTGAATTGTGACCATGATTATTGATCTAATGTCATCATATAATGAGCCATATGAAGTGTTGAATTTCACACTTTTGGTGTAGCTATTTGGGTTGACCAAGACTTCACTGCCCTCTACTGGCGAGCTGGGGCTACTACCATGTGCTATCAGTATAAGAACCATTTGTGTACAACAATTGGGGACTCCTTTACATGTGAAGCAGTGAACGGATTTCATAGACATTAGCAGGATTTTCAAATAATATTTCAAATAATCTTGAATGAATTTTGCATGTGACAAAACACAGATACTTCCAGTGTGCGTTCTCAATGTTTATTTCCTAAGACTCGTGAAGCTAAAATCATTAAATTTATGAAATGTGATGCTTTTATATGCAACAATGACAGTAAACGATACACAAATTAAAGACTTTGCTGCAAATAAAGCACAACTATAATGAACAAAGAATTGTAAAGTGTAGGCAAAATATAGAAGAGACAATACAGTTGCACATATTAACATTAACTTTGGTACTTAAATGCTATGTATTCTATGTCTCTTACTTTATTCAGCATTGCTGAACATTAGAAAACAAGCTGATAAACATTCCAGATATTACAAGATATCTGATCATATTGGCACAATTGAAATAAAATATCTTAAAAATATATAACTCTTAAAATTTAAATTTAATCTCTGACTAATCGATTGTATGGCCATGTATATTCAACTCAAATAATCAAGTTACCACAAGTGCAAAAATATAAAACTTTTTTTTGCATACTGTATATAGAAACGAAACTAAATAGCAAAATATATGAGGTTCTTACAAATAGGTAAACATTGCATTGAGAGCAATGGCTTGGCATGCAGGTTTGCGGTTTGTATATATTGCGCATAGATAAGGCAGAAATCTGATATCAATAGAAAATATATGTACTGGAGATTGTTTCCAATTCAGTCACTGCCCCCACAGAGCTTCAATAGGAGTTTCTTGTAGTCTCCTGATGTGTCCCCCTGTCAACAGAACAAATGCATTAGCAAATAATCCAGATGTTTGTCGTACCATGTCTGTTCATTGCTTTTTAAAATCATCCACACTGCTGTGGGGCTATTTCATTTATATTAAATACAGTCCAGACCATAAATATATGGACAGTTGCCAAGTCTCAGCTTTAATTTGACTAGGTATGCATCAATATAGAAAGAACCGTATGGGAGATACAGACTGTTTAATACATAGTGCCCAAAGTTTAAAAAAAAGTTGTAACTGAACAAATAGTTACGGTCTAGGGTGAATGATGAAGATACTTACAGAGATGTGTGTGTACAGCGACTTGCCATAGTTTTTAACATACTCCTGGCGGATATCCAGCATGTCAACCTCAGAACGGGAGACCATGATCCGGATCAGAGTTTTGTCCTTTGTCCCAGCTCCCTGAACAAATGCACACAGACACACACACGCATTTACACAAATACACACATTAAGGGTGATATAAATCTTATTATTCTGCACTTGTTTAGTTGTGTAGAGAAAATTATTATCCAAACAAGACCGAGCCTCACCTTCATGGCCTTGTAAAGCCTCTCAGCAAAGTAGGCAGGTGTGTTCTTAATACACTTCACTGAAACAGAGAAAATACTTATTGCCAACACAAGCACAATGTCCTCTTTAATTCATACTTGTTTTTTCAATACAAATAAAGATCAATATATGATTCTTGAGTGCAAGAAGAGATCTGTAATATTTAACACTACAAAATGAAGATGAGGATAGCAACACTTTACTTGTGTTCTATCCAGAAAGTGAACTCTGTAAAATCAAGCTATGCATACATCAAAAGAATGTAACAGATGAAGACAACAAGCAAACTTAAAGCTGCATTAATCAGTATATTTATATTTTAAAAAAGAGGAGTCACTCATAATGACGAGCCCATAGAGGATTATTATTATAGCACCAAATAGCAGAAAGTTATCAACTAACTGATGGAGAAAACCGAACATCTACAACTTACATTCATCAGGTAGCAAAAAACACGAACCCCGTGGGGTGATCATGTGACTATGTGTCTGCTAGATAGGCAGGCAACTACTTTTGTGTTAGTCATAACAACTTTATAAAAGGTGATATTAAAATCAGGGATGTGTTTGTCCGCTTGTTTCTGAGATTTCCTGCTCCCTAGTGGCCAAATATCGATTACTGCAGCTTCAAAGTGAGTTATATTTTGATTAAAAAAAAAAAAAAAAAAAAAAAAAAAATGTAAACATGAACGACAAACAGGATGTGAAATCATCAACAAAAACATTGTCCAGGAGAGTGAAATGAGACAGCTTCAAAAGCAATGGCAAAAATCCAACACTGCAGCACAAACCAACAGAAGGATTCAAATAGAACACATTTAAAAACAGGTTACTGTACCATAACCCTGAGAAATGTGTGCAAAAAAGAAAAAACAAAGAGACTGCACATTTATAAGGAACCCTACCCCAGGTGCTCAGTACATTTACTTTGAATAGTTTATTAAGTTAACTGTAACACAGCATGTAATATAATAGGCATTGAAAGTGTTTAACGGTTAAATGTTACATCAAACAGACAAGCCTCTACACTTGTCATTAACTTATTACATGAAACAAATTCTGACATTCCCCTTACATGGGTGTGGGCCCTCTAAGACCAGATTTGAAAAGGTGAGCTTGTATTCTTACCTACTGCCAACATGCCACTCTCAAGGTCTCCAGACATCTCCCTGTCAATGCTCTTCTCGATATCTCTGCCACACATCTTCTGGTACTCAAGAAACACTATACACGCAAGCATGCATCCACGCATCCATGCACACACGCACACACACACACACACACACACACACCATCAGAGATATAGCTAGCAGAGCACTAAACTCTCACTTGTGGCTTGATTCTAAATTATCCTTTGACATGTCTTAAATGTTGAACCTTATCAGATGACGCTTGTGAACATGTCTTGACAAAGAATACCTGCTCTGAGGTGAGGTTTGCTTCTGGCGCACAAAATAGCATTGAATTTGGACTCATCTGTTCCCAGCTTGTTTTCTCCAGCAGCATACAGGGCCTATTAGGAGAACAGCAATGTGTACAAAGCAGCACGTGTTTGCAATCGATAGAGTTATTAATCGAACAACTACCAAGTTGCAGATAAATCATCAAACAATAATTACTAATGAGAATAAAGCTGACTTTACCTGAGCATCTTGTTTAGCCACAGAGATGTCAACAGTTTCTCGTTCGTCACGATTGCCCTTCAAAGTAGAGAGAAGAACATTTCTAATACAATCTGAAAGTAATTGCTAAGAGATATCACGTATACAGGTAATTAATTTGTATCACATCTGTACCTGGGCGAGGGAGATCAGGAGTCTGCGGAAGTGGCCTGAGGTATCCCCACTAATGGCATTCTCCAGTGACTTCTTGTATTCTGAAATGGCAAAATATTAATGACACACAATTTTAGTCAAAGAAAAACACAAACAAAAAAAAGGTCTTAGTCTGAAACCAAGAATAGCAGAGGACACCAAGATGGATATACTAGAAGCTTGGATACTAGGGTCCTGTAGATATCTACAAAAGCATAAAAAATAAAATAGCAAACAATGCTGAACAATTAATGAAATAAACCACAAAACTGAAGAATTCACTTCACTTTTATACATTTATGTATTCAAAGTTAAGCATCCTTGTTATCAGTCTTTTTATTGACTAAACGGACCAGCACTAAATACGTGTGACACATTCCTTGCCATAACGTGCATTTAGAAATTTTATGGTGGTACCCAAATCTAGATACGCTGAACTTATCCACTATTGTAATAACACCCTTTCAACAGTGTTGTGATGCTGTGAGATAAAGGAGAACAGAGCAGTAAATTAAACCGCCGTGAGGCATCTCACCTTGTCTGTAAATCTGGTTTATCTGCTTGATTTCAGCATTGGAGCGAGAAGACAGGATCTCTATCAGACAGGCTTCATCAGTTCCAGCTCCCTGTTAGGAAGATAGAACAATGACACCTCATCCTGTAGCCTTGGAGCAGCCAAAATACTTCCTGCTTATTTTTTTTTGCAGTGAATCTTTATTCAAACTTACAACTAATGCAATATATCTAATATCATCTTATCATGTAAACATGTTTCTTTAGCTGTGTTTTTACAACATTTTATGAGCATTTACCTTGATGGCACTGTTGAGCTCATAGGCATCAAATTCGGCTGGGCTCTTCAACATGGCCATGACCAGCTTCCTAAAATCTCCAGACAGTTCTGAATGCAGGTCCTTAACCAGATCCTAAAAATGGAAACATGCTTGGAATAAATCAAAACCATCATTAACCACTGCTGTGAAAAACTTACTGCAAGAAGCTCTGAGGACATTCAACCCCCTCTCCATTTTACTGACAGCATTAGCACCTGTTGTCAGCTTGTCACTATTAAGCACATGCCAGGTAATGTACACCGAGCCACGTGTGATTCTGTACTGGTAAATGGTGCTTGTTGTATAACCAGTTTTTTTTTTAAATTAGATGTGCTCCTACATTAACTGTATATAAAATTAAAAATAAGCATGAAAAGGTCTGTTACCTTCCCATAGGAAGTTTTGTAAGCCCGGAGCAAAGGCACACGCTGCTTGTTGGAACGACTCCCCAGTAGTTCAATAATGGCTTGCTCATCAGTTCCTGCACAGACAAGCCCACAATGCCAAATCAGACACAGATTTAGAAGGAAAAAAAAAAAAAAAAAGAAGACTTAATTCCATTTATATGTCAAAATGACAAATCTTTCTAAATACAAATCTATAACCTGCAGAAAATGAAGGCTCTCCACAACTAAAAGAAATTACTCTTCAATTAGTAGTTATAGGATGCCTTTACTAGTTGATTTAGTCATTTAATTATAAAATCTGTCACTGTTTCTCCACTATCATTGTTCTTTAACAGCTAAGTGAATCCATGCACAATGGTCTATAAAAGTCTTTAAATGTGCTTATAAAAGACCTAAAAATATTTGAGTACTATTATTATAGATGACTGTAATTTTCCAATGATTAGAAAGAACTTTTTACCCATTATCCTGCCAAATAAAAGACATTAAAAATGACTGATCAACTAAACACATCCTAGCTGACCATGATCCTTTCAACCAATTAGAAGAAATTACAGCTCAAAAAATAGATAAAATTAATAACATAACAAGTAGCAAACCCTGATTACGATCTCTGCCCATAGCACTCACCAAAGCCCTTCATGGCCTTCCTCAGGACCTCTACATCTCTGAGTGGGTCGGCTCCAGGAAAGTCCTTGATTGTTCCCCTGAATCCTCTCTGACGCAACAATACAGCAATTTCCGCAATGTGACAATGTTATTAAAGCTTATAGTTCATTCTGTTTTCTACAGTACATTGTACATGTTTAAAAATGTGGATACGACACATCATGACAGAGATGCGTACCAAGAAGACAGATAATTTTTTTTAAAACCAATAGGGTCAAAAAAAAGCATTTTCATTGTCTCTTACATTGATAGGTGGAGCTATTGGCATGGCTCCTCCTCCGTATGCTGGCATGGATGGATTTGGTGATGGGACCCTTGGGTACCCTGGCATAGGTGCTGGTGCTCCTCCACAACCGGGCATGGGAGGGTTAGGTGATGGTGCACCAGGGTATCCTGGCATAGTCTGGCCTGGCTGACCGGGGTAGCTCATGCCTTGGCCTTGGAGTTGGGGCATTGTCCCTCCTGGCTGTGGGTACAGGCCATATGACTGTTGGTTAGGGGAGGGGGCACCATACCCACCAGGCTGAGGGGGAGATGGGTACCCCACGGGGGCTTGGGCAAACAAGGATGGGTTTGGAGTAAAACCCCCCATACCTGCAGAGATCTGGTTGGCCTGTGATTTGGAAAGATTGGAATCCCATAATATGTGCACTGATCCTTGAAAATTATTTTTTGCAAAGCAAGGAGAGCTGGTCACACCTTTTTTGGATTATATTTATTTTATTCTTATTTACTTTAAAATTTTTAATTAATTCTATTTTCAATCAATGTTTAATTTATTTTCACGTGAATTTCCCCTATCTTGGATCTAACTTCAGAGGAGAAATTGAAGTTAATGTTGCTGATGTTTTGGACATCTACCATTTACATGATGTACAAGTATCCAAACAAAGTGTGGCTCTGCTTTATTATGGAATGGAAATTCAGATATCTGATAACACAAACACAGGACAGAAAAGACAACGTATCAGAAAAACAAGAGGTATAAAAATTTTTTTTTTTTTTTAAATTTGCATCATACTGGTACGTTTTAGAAGCAAGGATAAGAGTGAAGTATATGACTGTTTTTCTCATGCAAGAGAACTTGAAAGAGAAGCTGACAAAGACAATGGCAGTGCTGAGGATTTTAGGATGCAGACTTTGGGATGGTCTTACCGTAAAGTGAAAGGATTGGATATTCCATTAATGGCTGTGTAATTCATTCTAACTGGAATATTCAATGGAATAATCTGATGATGTTGCATTTCACATATATTAAGAATTTTCTGGGTGCAGATGAAGGTGATTTTTTTTAAGTTAAACTTACCATGCCAGCATTGTATCCAGGGTTGGTTAAGCTATCAAGACCAATGGAGGGATAACCACCAGCAGGGCCACCACCCCAGCTCCCTGGAGAAGATAATGAAGATAAAGCTCTTCAAGAGAGTGGAGGATGTATCCTAAACTTCCCTTTTCACACTTTCCAAGTAGTTAACAGGCAGGTGAAAAGAGGGCTTGACAGAGAATGGGAGTACTCTGTGATGGATGAACTGTGGGACTTGTTTCTCTTAACAACAGCAGAGCTTTCTTTGTTTCTGAGGGAAAGAATCCACTATTAACTACAAGTCTCATGGTCCCTGTTGCCTACAAACACAACAACAACACTGACTCACCAGTTCTACAATAGGCACCAGAATATTTTGACCATGCAATCTGTTTCACATCAGCCTAATTTTTCTGCTGGTACAATCAAATTGTCTAATGGGATGCTCATGTTGCTCTGATTTGAGTGCTAGATGTAAAAGTAGCCAGTTTTCGCTAATATTTTATACCATAACTACTTAATAAACTGATTGTACATCAGATTATTTCTCTGAAATTTGTTTTGTAGTGTTTCTGTCCCTTAATGGTCACAGATAATTTATTGAAGATTTGAAGGTGTTTGACATTTTGGGAAAGATACTTATTCACTTTCTTGTTAAGAGCTGGACAACAAAGAACACCATCTTGCTACTCTGGAAAGAGATACTTTTCCCCTGTGCAGTCAGTCTTTCTTCTAAACTAAAGCCATGCTCAAACTACAGAAGTTTCAAAAACCTAACCGATTCTGAAATCGGATTGCATCACACACATAAGG
This sequence comes from Xiphias gladius, assembly GCF_016859285.1. Lineage (NCBI taxonomy): Eukaryota > Metazoa > Chordata > Actinopteri > Istiophoriformes > Xiphiidae > Xiphias > Xiphias gladius. Next base: position 12,866,190 of record NC_053410.1, read on the forward strand.
AGAGCTATGACCCAACTCAAGTGACCTAATCTCACATGAACTCCTGGGGAAGCAGATGTAAACACAAAAGGAGACTGTGGTGCAACAATTTACAACATTAGTAATACTTTGCAGTGAAGAAAAAAAAAAAAAAGCAGAGGGCTAAATGAGTATGGATGAGAAAATTGTTCAGGAGACGCAGTCAACGTGGATCGTCTATTCTTCAGTGAGAGCTGGAGGTGAGATTTTAATGTTTGTCAACAGTAGTATGCTAGCTAATGTGAGTCTCAAGGGCAAGAACGTTGTAACTCCGTCAGCTGCTCCGGAGCTGACAAAATCAATTACAATCACCCCATTTTAACTCCTAAGTATCGAACATGTTTGAAGGACAGGGGGACCAAGCAAGCAGTTTGGGAGGTTTTTAAAGACTGGATCTGTAAAACCCTCACATTACCAGATAATCTGGCTCGAACATCAGAACCGACCAGGGTCCCAGACCAGATCTCTCCTCCAACTGTCAAGGGGGTCAAGGGTAAATCAAATCAAAACTCCTATTTGTCTGTCTCCGGCTTAATAAGATACTGCACTGCAGGCAGTCATATTTATTACCATACAGACATGAGATTGGTATCAATACCGAACGCTTGGCGAATGAGCGAATATGTACATTTGCCAAAATGTCAGATTATTTTTGCAGTGTTGCATGATTGCTTACCTGGTGGTGGCGCCTGTGGGTAGCCTCCAGCCTGCGGTGGATAGCCTCCTGCCTGTGGCGGATAGGCACCAGCCTGCGGTGGGTAGCCGCCAGCTTGTGGCGGGTAGCCGCCAGCCTGTGGCGGGTAGCCGCCAGCTTGAGGAGGGTAAGCACCAGGCTGAGGCGGGTAAGCTCCAGGCTGAGGCGGGTAAGCACCAGGCTGAGGTGGGTATCCGCCTGCCTGCGGAGGGTATCCGCCTGCCTGTGGAGGGTATCCGCCTGCCTGTGGAGGGTATCCAGGGTAGCTCATGGCTTTAAACATAAAACAGAACTGTCAGTCAAAGGGCTGCCAAACATGACCTATAACCAAATAGTACAATGTTCATCTTGTGCAGCAGCGTAGACAGAAATGCACCAGTTCCACTGCCAAATGTTGGTAAAGAAGAATTAAAAGAAGGGACGCTTTGCTGTTAAGGGCACCCTAAAGACATACTGAATGCACTGACATAGCAACAAGAGAATTAAAAACACACCTGGCTGTAAAGAAAAAAAAAAAAAAAAAACCTGCTCCTCCTCATCTTTTCCCTCTGGGAAGAATACTTCATTATACTATACCAAACTGTCTGCTTTGAAAAATGTAGCACCGACTTACAGTAGTCATATAGTTAGTTGTTGTTATTGTAGCAATACATACAATACTAGTCTGCTTTATAGGTTGAGGTCCTTGACTTAGTATTGTGCCTTTTAAGTAAACCTATAGCCAAACACCTACAGGCCTAACAGACTGGTTCTCTGGGTTTCAGTTACTTTCCAGATAGGAAGGGAGCTTGTAGCCTTTTCACCTCCAACTGCGTTGCTGACTGGAGCAAAGTCAGTGTCACTGCAATCTAATGAAGGGCAAAACTCTCGATTCCAGGGGTGCCGGGTCACAGACATTTTTAGATGAGGGACGGGGTGGTGGGGAAACTCTCGTTTTGGTTAAGGTTTGTATGAAAAGCCGTTATTGCAGTAGTCCTACTTGTTCCATGGTAAAACTGTTTTCAGTGGACTTAAATGGAACAGTCTTCCCTGCTTTGCATTTTATGGACACGGAAAAAGAGACGTTAATGTGTTTGAATAAGCACACGGGGCAGAGGGAGCTACCCTGTGAAATAAAGTGTCAAATCCTATGACATAGGAGTGAATACAGGAATATTTAATCAATGACTTTCATATTTTTTTGCAGAAAGGCGTTATTGCAATCGCAATGACTCGGGAGTAAACTGTTACATACTCTTAGCCTCCCATACACTTCCTCCCCATACCCTTACTGCTGATGTCCATCTCAGTTGCCCGAAGGCTGAGTCAAAGTGTCCGTGTTGAATCCTTCATCAACTGACGTAAAACATTTGGTCAAATCAAACGTGGTTAGCCTGCTTCTGGGTCAAAATGTTTCAAAAATACTCAGAAACACTGTGACCTGACCAAAATACCACACTGCATAGCTGCAAAGTGAAGGAACGCCCATATTCACTCACTTTGGGCAAAAAAAATAAACATAACAATTGCTTAAAAAAAAAAAAAAAAAACAACCGCCAAGTACGTTACGAATTAATTTATCTATGCTAGTTAGTACAATAACGTAACACTGATTGCTTTAAATAGTATAATACAAGATTACGCTAATCAATGTAAAAACATTTATCTTAAAACACAAACAAGAGGTCAATTTTTTTGGACTGTGGTCCAATTTTTCAAATACATCCGCTTCTGGCCTGTACGGAACTTCTATTGGGAGCTAGCTGAGTAACCCACCAAACCACGTTACATAATGCAGCTAGGCGAGCCTTGTCAAGGGGGCCCAGGCCTATATCGTATCTCAGCTAGCTACCTTAACCGCACGTAAGCACACACGACCGAAACCGCGACTTAGACGGCCGTGTCGCAGCCTTAAACGGTTTAGCTGAGGCCACTAGCGAAGCCAGCGGCTACGTCGGCAGGCTAGCGGCACAGCAACCTCGCACCACAAAACGACTCCGCGATACAAGCTCCAGCTTATCCAAATACGACTCCTAAGGCGTGCCGGTGTATCATTCATTATCTTAGCTCGTCCTGTTTTGGGTAGTTGTCTGATCTTGGCACTTACTTTCTTCAGCTTGCAGTTTCTTCTTCCTGGAGAAAGCGTTTTTCCGAAACCACTCGCAGGGCCGACTCTTAATAAACTGCCGTGGGTGGGACTCATAGTTTCCACTTAGAGAACCCACCCATTTATCTCCCCGTCAGGGAGCCGTGACAGACACACACACACACTCACTCACTCACTCACTCACTCACTCACTCTCTCTCTCGGCTATGTGACCCACGTTCATAGATATAAACACTGGACATATAGACACATGACATCAATCATGTGATGGAAAATGTGACACACGCCAGCGTCACGTAGTCTTTCAGAATGGGTCTTCTGTTTGACAGGTCGCGTCGCCGAAAAAACAAACGGTGCCGTGACCAGGCAAGCGGACGTCAATCTAAAACTTGGTTAAACCACCTGTAAAATGTATGTTTACTGACACACAGGCACATTTACTGACTCTTGACAATCTGATTAGACTGCAAAGAAAAGACTACGATTTATATATATATACTAATCGGTATATTTCTGTATATCATATATTGTATAATTTTACAGTAACAATTATAATTACTATAATTTTAGTGCAAATGCAAATGACTGAGATATTATTAAAAATGGGGTCTGTAAATGAAATGAATGGTTTTTGACACTAGAATAAAGCAGAGTGTCTGCTTTTCCCAACGTATGATTGTTTTTGGTTCACATTTGGGATTGTGATGTGATGATGGTCACCAACAGGGAATTGACTTTTTTTTTTTACATGCTTCCACGTCACCGATCCCACCTTTACAGCAGGTAGGCCATACGCCTTGATTACGTCAGAAATGTCACAGCTGCGCTGCGTGTGTGTGTGTGTGTGTGTGTGTGTGACGGACATTTGCACAAGAGGGAGCCATTTTAAAGCTTTCTCCACACCACTGATTCGATTGATTGGCGTTTTGCTAATTATGCTTATTTTTAATCACCATAGATCCAGCTTTTTTTTTTTTTTTTTTGTTTCACACATGAAGAAACGCTTTTCCAGACGGCTGACTGAATTAGTGACAGGCAACACTGTTGACTTGTTCTAGGCCTTTACTACATTAACGGAAGTCACAGGGAAACTCCAGATACTAGTCAGTTAAGTGCAACTGCTCGCCTCTGTAGCTGAATAAATAAAACACCTATTTTAACCCCCCCCTCCCATCACCACTCTCTCTCTCTCACACACACATACACACACACACACACACACACACACCTATAGACAAAACAGTTTTTATTAACAAGAAATGTAACAAGTCAGTAGGTAAGTAATAAACTTCACCGCATGGCTCATAGATACTCTGTTAAATTTGGCTTAATTTAATTACTGATGTGGCAGAATATTTACTGTGGCAACGCGGGGCCGTCGGGTTGAACCGTTTGCCTCTGCCAGTTGGCTATGAATGAATATTCACACGCCAGGCGCTGATTGGCCCGCGTCCTCGGTGACGCGGGGTCGTCTTCATTACATATTCAAAGAGCCTCCCCGTGGCCGCCGCAATAAAGGCAGATAGCGGACCATGGGGAGCAGGGGAGAACTTTTTATACTGACATGGTAGCGCGATGACTTTTGAGAAACATCTAACTGGGGCGAGGCTCCCGGCGTGAGGAGGACAGGGTCCTTGACGGGGTTAAAAAAAAAAAAAAAAAAAGAAAGAAAGAAAGAAAGAAAGGAGCTCTTGCCATCTGCCGGGGTACGGGAGCGAAAAGCAAGACGGCAAAAGAGTTGAGGCCAGTCCAAGAATCAGCGGTGGAAAATCTGGCTTAGCCATTTGAATTGAAAGATGAGCTTGTTGTCTGCCATAGACACGAGTGCCTCCGTGTACCAGCCTGCGCAACTCCTCAACTGGGTCTATCTCTCCTTGCAAGACCCCCACCAGACCAGCGCCTTTGACGCGTTCAGACCCGAGCCCAACTCTTCCCACCCGGATCTCAGCTTCAGCAAGACTCCCGGCGCGGCGGACTTGAGCTCTTCCCTGAACTCCAACTATCTCAACAACTTCTTCCAGCTGCAGCGGAATGAGGTGAAACGCAGTGCGCCGCAAAACATTCTCTGGGACACTTCAGAGCGTGAGATAGTGGTCGAGCTTACCGCAGTGTGAAGCCGTGTTGGCTGATCTGTTGGCTGTTGCACGTCTCTCGGCAAATGTTTGAGCATGTACAGCATGGGCTATTCTGGTAGGATATACATAACCGCCATGATATTTCTAATATGGACAGTAAGTTCAAATGGTCTTATTAAAGCAGCATTTTAGGGCATTGACCTTTTGAATATATCGTCGACAAACTCCTTCTAAACAGTACATCAGAATACTTGACATAGTTTATATAACGCAAGAGGGACATAGGCTTCTGTACCATACCACTTCAAAAAATTGTGAGGGGCAAAGAAGTACTGTAGGATTAACATGATTCCACAGGAAGTAGTCAGCGCACTAAAAGTATATAGTGTCACATTGTCAATATAAACTCATTTATGAGTACCTCAGTTATACTCAAACTGTAGGAATACTGTAGGATTGTTTGGAAAAAAAATTGTAATGTCATTTGGATGAGGTTATTAAAGCTTAATTAAACAAGTTAGGATCTTACTGGATAGTTAGATAGTTAAATACCACATTAAGGTCTCTATATATAGACAACTCCGTTGCCTTTTCTCTACGATTTTATGAAATAATTCTGGATAAACGAGTCTGTTTTCAGCAAACTGGTAAGTTATGGTTCAAATTTAAGGCGAAACTGCTGTGCAAAAATACGTTTTAATCAGACATGCCTCTGATCGGATAGTTAAAGGTGGACAGATGGAAAGAGAGTCCCCTGCACGCCTCTGTCTGGAGAGAGCGGGACACTGCAGCCTCTTGCTGAGGTCTCTGACTCCTTCAAATAGACCAGGTTGTGAAAACAGAGTCAATCCTTGTTTACATATTGTCTATTTTTGTAGCTCTGTGTAATTTTAGGGACAAACATGCCGATAATGTATGCAGGGTGCAAACCTGACACTGCAGACCACGCCGTGTAAAAAGAACCCCTCAACTGCACCCACTCACATACATACAGAAAAATAATCATGTACTTTGGGCAAAATGGTAGGGTAAAGAGTGTACAGCTTCCCAATGTGTTCGTTACACTGTAGTTGAGCTTCTTAAATCTACGTTACTATGATGCTTATGTGTTGGAAACTCCAGCAGTGGATGGATGGTGTTTTCACCATCTAGCGCCAGCGTCCATTATTATGGTGGTAACCATGGAGGCCTTTTGAAGTCATTAAAAATGAAACAGTCGTCTAAAAATTATCCCTTACATGCAATTGCGTGATGCAATTCAATCCACATGAGTATAAAGTGTTTCAAAGTGAGGGAACACACACAAAGTCTGGAAACGGTTTAAGGGGTGGGGGGCATTTTGCAACTTACTGTACCGGCTAAGCCAAGTAAAATAAACCTCTTCAGGGATTTGATGATGAGATGAGTAATACAAAATGTGGTTGTTTTTGCAGTGAGGGATCACACAACAGTCTCCTTGAAAGGAAACAGTGATAAATAATTTGTTGTTGATTGGGAACTCGTATTGTGACACAAATCAAGTATGCTTACCACAGTTTCAGATCCTGACAGCTTTGTTTAAATGTTTATCCCTCTTCCTCCTCATCATTTATTTCCAGGCCAGGAAGACAAATACTTTAATGTGACTTTTGAACATTAATAACCATTCTGGATTTATTCAACCCTGACGGTAATTTACTGTGGAATTTATTTTGCCTCTGATCAGTCACCTTTAAAGTTTCCACCAGACACAACAGCTCTGGTATAAACATATCAAAGTGTGATTGCTCCCTGCGGGGTAACACCTCATCCCTGGACCTGTGAAAACAGTCACGGATCTGCTGCAGTTGTCCCCCTCACTTGAACACGCAGTGATTGGTAATGATACCAGTTTAGTCCTCATTGTGTTGGCCGACACGCACATACACATCAATCGCCACACACATAAACACACGACCGCCTGCTGAGTCAGTCAGTCAGTCAGTTACTCACTCACTCACAGACACACAAAATAAACAAACAGTCTCACCCCACCACTAGCAGATGTGTGTGAAATCTGTTTCCTCTGAGCTGACAGTAGGAGATTTCAGGCCAAACTGAGGAAATGTGAGGAACATAAACTTTCCTGTTTTTTTGATTTGTTAAAAAATTTAAAAATCTGCAATAAGACTTACGTTTAGCAAATACACAAACACGTACATTTCCGCAGGGAGTGGTAATATATAACAGAGTAAATACAAAGAGCTAAAACACATGTCAGGCGGAAAACTTGCAAAGCTACAGAGCCGTAACGCTTGATTTACGATGACTACATGTAATAAATGAACACGAGTCTTAAGGCTAGAGCTAGTTAGCAAGGCAGTCTCACAGCCTGCAGATAAAGCTTTGGCTTTCGTTGCTGGCCGGGGTTGCCAAGTGTAAGGTTCATCTGCGCTGTGCAACATTAAACATCAACATTAACATTATTTCCAAGACACAAATCTGTGTCCTAAAAAGAGGCCTGGCCGTCAGTGATGAGGAAGAGTCTATCTATATGGATTTCATAATACCTATGTCCTCAGCGATGTTAGTACTTGCCAGTGGTGTTTCAAACATTTGTTATTAGTGCGGTTAAACTATTAAATGTCGAGGCAGATGACTAGTTAGACTTGTTTACTTAGCAACTTGTCTATAATCAGCAGCATCGCTTCACCCAGAAGTCACTTCCTGTCTGTCATTTCTGGATTGTATTTGAACACAGGAAGACATGAATGAGAGGGGAGACTGCAGGCAATGCTTTCCCTGTTATTAATATTCAGAGGGCATCTTCCATGAATTCATTGGGCTCTGTGGCATGCAACACGGCGTTCTGTGGCTCCGAGCAGACTACAAACACTGACCATGGCTAGTTTACCGCCAACAGTGCATGGTGACATTGCTGATGTTCCCCAGGCTGATGAGGGAACATGCCTCCCATGTTGTTTACAATGAGTCATCCTCTGCAAAGTTCTGTCTTTCTCTGTGGACCTGCTCAGTACTTTTCCAGCTCATGAGCACAGCTGGGCCTCTCGCCAGATGTTCTGAATTTAATGAGAGAAATGATCTTGGAGGGGGTTTTTTTTCTTCATTTTTTTTGCGCAACAGAAAATAGGACATAGTGCACATAAAGGAAATTGGTGATTAATCTCAGTATTTTAGAAATGCAGTAATGTATGTGATACTATTTTGTATGTGGTAATGTTGTCCAGTCTAACATTTGTCAACAACTCACACAAACTGTGACAGTTGGGAATTGTATGTGAAGACGTCCCAAGATTGTTGTTTATCTTATTTAAGATATATGGTGCTCGATAAAGTTTAGAATAAGAATCTGAAGAATTATATGTGAAAATTGAAGCTCATCTGATATTATTCTCATTTTATAGGCCTTAAACAACAACGTGTATAAGAATGTGTCCCCCTATGGCTCCCTGAACAACATCGTGGATGGACTCAACTCCCTGACGGACCATTTCTCAGATCTTTCCCTCTCTTCAGAGCCAAGAAAACCCAACAAAAGACCCCCACCCAACTACTTGTGCCACCTGTGCTTCAACAAGGGCCACTACATCAAAGACTGCCCTCAGGTGAGACTTGTAACACACATATATTACATAATCTAGGCTTCAGATGACACAAATATCTTATAACATCATATAAGTCACTATTGGTGGGTATACATACCTTTCAGTTGTTTAATTACTAATCTTGTGTTTTTTATTGCAATAACTATGTGACTTCGTCAGTTTTGTTTCATTTGGTTCACACAAGCCAATAATGGCACTAAAAGCTGTGCCTGCTCCAGCCAATGCCTCTCTGTCTTTCTCTCCCTCTCTCTCTCTCTCTTTGGCTCTGGTCTGACCTACTTGTTAAACAGGCTGGCCTCTGTCTTCTGTAGTCATGAGTGCGAGTGTGTGAATATGTGTGTTTGTGTGCATCTTAGCTGCCACAGCAATGCACTGCATGAAACCATCTGTTATAGCCATGATAAATAAACTTGTTGGGCTAGTTCAAGAGTCAAAGGTGAAACTGTCTGTCTTAGTAGTGGATCATCATGTTAGCTGTGTAAGCTTGTTTTTTGAGAATCAAAAAACCATGAACAAATACTATCACAGCCATCCTTTCTGACAAGTAGCTGGAAATATTATATTAATCCACTAAGTTACATTTGCATTCCTCTGCCTTCCAGTTTTACACTGATTCAGTCTTTTTAAAAATTGCATCTTTTTTTTTTTTTTTTTTTGTGCGGCACCGTGGTAAATCCACCCTGAGGTCTTGCATGGAGGTTACAACACACTAATGTGTGACCAATGAGGTTCCCAGCTGTTGTCATCTCCTTAAATCTAAACTCACCTTGTTAAGCACCGGGAGAATTTTAGGTTTTAAATAATCCCTGCCAGTTAACTTTTAAATGAGATCTGGGCGGAAAATGTCTTGTTTAAGAAAAAGGGCCTGGTTTGGCAGCCAGTTGATGCAAGTGTGCAGTCACTCAATATCTACATGTAAATGAGAGAAAAACTTGTGCTTATGAGTTACTAACGTTGTGTTCATGAAGGGATATTTTGTGGAGTTTCTGGAGTTGTTGAAGAAGAAAGGGACTATGGATCTGCCGTGGTGGATCTGTCCTTTTGGTGTTGTATTGCTCCATGCTCTCTCCGGCTGTGCTTTGCCTCTCCCATGTTTCTTCTCTCCCTTTCCCTGGGTGAGGTGCAACGGCCTAACCCCAGTCCTGAATTTCTTTTGCATGGAATGGTAATGAGGAGCAGATGTGAGATTAAAATGCTTTGACTTGCTTTATGACATATGATGACTGGTCTCGGGAGGTCTGTAAAAGACCTGTGTACTGATGAAATATCTCCTAGACAGCTCCGAACTCCAATGTGTGGGAATTCGATCATCTACTGACAACTCCAACGGGAAATTTGTGTCATAGTATATCATGCAACATGTAACTATTGCCTTTCTTTTTCCTTTATGTAATGCTTTAGTTGTTAATGTGAGCATTGATCAAATGATACTGATACTCAGTGTTGGAGCAGGTGTACATTAAGTAATACATAATCTACCGTAGTATATTTATTGTCTTTTCCATATGACCAAATTTCTGTTGCTGTATTAAACAAAACCCCATTTTACAGCAGAAGCTGTGAAATCAGTCTTGCTATAGATGTAAAAGCATTCAGGAGTGGACCTCAAAATCACACTCAGCTGTCTTCTGTTTTGTATTTCAGCTGTTCGTTAAACTGCCAACAGTAACTTAAAAAGCTGCAAAGTTTCCAAACGGCCTCCACACCTACACAGTTCAACAACATCAGTTCTTTAGGTCTCTCCTGGGTTTTTTTCCTTATAAATTCTCCTTCCATTTGTGCTATATCACTTACACTATTGCCCAATCACCTGTCATTGCATGCCTAGCCAAGGATAGCTCAGCCTTACTTAACCAGCTGAAGACCCAAATAACAGATGTGACACACATCTCGCAATAGAAACATGAGTTTTTAATGGCAAGTGTGTTCACCTTACCTGTTAGCCAACAATTGTCATTTTCCAAAACAATATTTTCATGTCCTATTTAATCCTTACTCTGTTTCACAAAGTGCTGTGATCAGTTGTGTGCCCATGGAGTTTCTGGTATCTGCCTGCGCTGGAATGCATTTGAGGATGAATGTGTCCCTACTAATAGTTTGTCCTGTCCAGAGGTTCTTTGCCAATGAAAACAGAGGCTCCTGCTTCACAGAGCACTGCTAAGTTTGTTATCCAGGTCTAGCATGGTGAATCACCTTCTGATGACATGTACAGTCTTCCTCTTAGGCTTCACCTCGACATGTTTTATCGTGTTGTTTTGTGCTGTGACTTTTACCATTGCATTTAAACATTTTACTTAGACACACTTTTTTTACAGGATGAGGTGTTCGAACACCAAATATGTGTTAATCCACAGCGGAAAATAGTCCTTAACAAATGCATTATTAACACCTGCTTGTGTAACGTTTGCCAAAGGCTACAGCGCCCAGTTGGTTTAGAAAATCACTTATACTTTTATTTAAAAATAACACTATTCATTGGTGACCTTTTCTTGAAAATGTACGTCAGTAGGAACCAATGGGCTTGCGGCTGGGTGCCACAGGCAGGGTAAGCAAGTCAGAAAGTATTAAGAAACAGACTAATGCATATTTGGTTTGTATCTTTTCATGGGATTTGTTCATACAAAGAAAAGAATGACACATGCCTACCTTTTAAATAGTAGTGCAAGCTACTGCTTTGCGTTTTTTCCTGTCCTTGTTCAGCCTCCGTCCATCCCCAGCACTAAATTGTTACCGTTTGAGGATTAAGATTTGGCTTGAAAATAACTATCTTCCTTAGAATGAAGTATTTACTGATGTTTAAATGTATTAATTGTATAATTGCTGTTAAATGAATCTGTTTATTTCTTCCAATATACATATGAATTAGTGTATAGCCAATTTGAATCAAAAAGTGAGATTTCATGGTCAAATTATCATATGCTTTAAAACCACCTTAGCTCTAAAAAGACTTGCAGGTGAAGGAGACAGAGTCAAGGATTTATATAGTGGTGGATCCATCACCTAGTTGATGGTTTTTCTATCCTTTCCATTGGTTCTGGGAGACTAAAAGTTAGGCAATTAAATAGTTGAGGTTACTGAAGTGTTTATGCTTTGCTTGAAATTGAGGAGTTTTTTTTGTTATAACATGCTAATATTGGAAATACACAGAGGAGATTTGTGGCTGTGCTGAGAGAATTATTTTTCAGGGTAGTTGAGTGAAAGCCGCAGGCCTGGCAGCAGCTGCCCAGTGCTCCCTGTCATGGGGACAGAGGTGTTATGTAAACTGGCTTTTATTCGGAAAATGAGGTCGGTCCCCCAGTTATGAGCAGAATGCCCCTCACTGCCACGCTTTGGCCCCCTTCCAAGATGTCTTCCACTTGCACTCATGATTTGGTTCTGTTCAGTGGACTAATCCTTAAAACAGTTGGCCCCACCTCTGATTTGAGTGATCAAAACGATGCATTGAATGACATCTTCTGGCTGTGTCTCACTGTAGAAAGATTGACTCATGGAAAATGTCTTTGCCGGAATGCAGGTTTGTGGATATGTGGGGGTGGCTGCTGCTGCTGTGTGTGCTTTATGTTTGTTTTATGTGTGTCTCTGAATTACAGCGGACTCTGGAGTTACTACGCCACATTCCTGGTCATAATGCATTCCTCTGGTTCAGTCCTTCAGAATTATAGTTTCCTGGATATGTTTTTTTTTTAATTTTTCTAAGAAATTTCAGATATTATGAAACCGGTAGAATACTTATTGTTATGAAAGGTTAAAAACCAAAAATAACTAAGATAACATAGTCTTTATGCTAAGATAAACTAACTAGGTCTTCTGTACTCTCATATTTAGTGCGTAGCCATGAAAGTGGTGTCAATTTCTTTTTCTAACTCCCAGTAAGAATGCTGATAAGCATATTTCACAAACTGTTCAACTTTTGCTTTAAGGGCCACAAAACGTCTAATGTGAGGCTGCTGCATCTGCATTTTTTTTTTTTTTTTTTTTGACTAGATAGAGATTGAAAAACCAGTGATGACATACAGATTTCTCTTTTTTGGCCTGCTGTGAGATAAATTGAATTTATTATGCATTAAGTCCAGGATGACATTTAAACATGGAATGATCTGTCTGTATCCATCTGTAAAAAAGAACAGGGAGGACAGACAGAAGCGAAGAGCAGCTCCAAGAGCATCACAGTTACTGGGTTGATCAGAAACACATGGAGCCCATTGATCCACACACAGAGCCTTCTTTATCGCACCAGGATAATGTGTAGGCCTGTTGTCAACCAAAGAAAACATTTGAAGACTGAAATTGTGCCTAGTCTTCAACCAATTGATTGGTTGTAGGGGGAAAGAAATCTGCATTTTATCTCTAAATTTGCCACGGTGCACTGAGCGCACTCTACCTGGTAGCCTCGTTAGCCTCAATGAAGTATAAATAAACATGAAAAACTAGTATTTTCAGCATAACATATTGAAACAGGACATGTTCACACTCAAAGCATTAAACATGAAAGATGATGGAGCATCCTAATGCAGATAAGTCAGCCTATCGTTTTCAGATGATATGCCATGTTGGTTGTTGAGCTTTGACATACTGCTAAACTTGACTTTGTGGTCGTCCACACTGACGACTTCTTTGACATGGTGTCAATTAGTTTGGAGCCGACTCTGAGTAAACGTTCAGTAAAAAATCAGCAAACGTTAAATACATTAGACCTGGTGGGCTAATCAATCGACCAGTTGACCGGGAGACTACAGCCTTAATAATGTGCCTTTTGTTCAAAATAGTTCTGGTGTATGTGGAATGAGTGCATATATAGATTCAATCTCAAACATTATTTTTTCTTTTTAATTCTCCTGTAGTTGTCTCTGTAGTGATATCTGACTTGGAGTCGTGGAGCAAAACGTGCCTCATGTGAGCCATACGCTGATATGTAACTGAATCATTCAAGTTACTATACTCTGCTGAATGAATGAGAATTAATTTTAAAAAGGATGTCCTGTTTCACTTTAATAAGTGCAAGTGCTGACATTTCCTCTCATCCCAGCCCCTGTGATTTGGCCGTGCCTGAATCTCCTCTAGCATGTATCTGATCTGTATCTGTGACCATAGGCCAATTTTATTGTGACGAACCTCACACCCGATGCGGCGGTAATTTCAGCAGCAGTCTGTCCTTTGTGACAAATGGTCGCCATAATCTCCCACAACAGTGTCAACACGGAGACCTGAGGCGAGCTGTGAAGTGAGGGCCTCTTCACACCAGAGGCACATAACGCTTTGAGTAATGTGTGACTTGCCAAAATGCGCACTTTTCCTTTGGACACGGTGATAAACTTAATGACTTGTCATCACAGCAGCCCACTTTGTCTACCATAACAGACATCCGTGGTTGTTGTTTTGGCAAAACCTATTTGGTTTTAAATCTCCCAGTGTTTGCCTTTGATGGAGCTGTGATCCTTTTCTGAATTATTTGGCTGTCGTGTGTGGATAATTGTGCAACCACTTTGTTCTAATGTTTAGTTTGTTGTTGTACAGGGAGGGGGGGGTTATGTGTCAAATACACATTGCAAATTTATAATTTACCGTTGTTACATCACTGCACAGCACAGTCTGTGTGCTTCGCTCTTGGAAAACAAGTATTTTAGCCGTCTGTGGGCACACCCAATTTCCTGCTGTGTGTAACTCTAATATGAAAGTCTTAATTGAATCAGGTTAAGGTCTCTAGAAGAGTTCCACCTTTTCAGCATGCACTTTCTCTACCTTTTCTCTAACAAATTTATTTTGAGCAAGATTTTGGGGACTGTAGAATAGGATAAACAATTTTTCATGAGTTAGGATCTTAAGATTGGTCCTCTTTCTGGCACAAATAGACGTAAACTTTGGAGAAACTGTTCGGTTTGTAAATGAAGACAAAACATTTTATTAAAAAGAAAATGCTTGGAGGATACGAGCAATAACATTATCTATTGTTTCCTTAATTTATTTTATCAGTTAACAAGTATGTTAGGTACGGGTATTTTTTTATTTATATAAAAGTCCCAGGTGGATATTTGCAAAAGGAGGGTAGGCTACCACATCTGGGAAAGAGTGCTCCCATGGTGTTATACTGTTGGCGTTTCAGCTGTTAATCAAAAACAGTTTAAGTGCCTTGCTTGTGTGCAACTCTGTAGTAGTAAAAGGATGGAAAAGCTGTCTTATTCGCTTCACTGAGTTCAGGGTTTTTTCCCAGCTGGTCCTGGGATTTAAACCAACACCTCTTCCTCTTTCTTTGTGCAGAATTTGGTTCATAATCTAGCCTTAGCGTCCTATAAAATTCAAATTTTCCAGTCAACAACAAAAAAAAAAAATACAAGCATAATCTTAAATCCAGTTAAATAACAGCTCTGCCTAAAGCCTCTGGCAAAACATGTCAACTCTTGTATTGGAAACATGCTTTTAAATAGTCTAAAATAGCCTGCTAGCCGTCTTTGATAGTTAGTCGAGTGGTGATTATTCAGCAGCAACAGATTACATGGGCTTAATGTCTCTGGAGATGTTAGCTGTCCCCTGGAGGCTAAGGTTCCTGGGAGGAGAAAGAGCATAGATCCTACATCTGTCCTTTAGCTTATCTAATCTCTATTTAACCAACTCCTGCCTTCACTGAAAGATATCTATAGTGAAATCATGTATTTACATTTTCCTCTGCCTCCACCAGCTGTTTTCTGTCTTCTTGTCTTTGTTTCATTCTTTCTCTCTCTCTCTCTCTCTCTCTCTCTCCCTATGCGTCCCGCAGTTTGTTAACCTTGTCGATAAACAATCTTTCACCACCACAGTCACACTTCAGCATTTGTCAGGAGAGAATGCTTCACATTTTACCCCCATGATCTCTGTGCCCTGGGGCCATTTCTGACATGGCTGCAGCAATTCGCTGTGGCAGGGAGGCAGTTTGGATGTGTCACTGTCATGGCATGGAGCACTACTGAGCTTGCCTGTGTCAGACACAGAGAGGGTATAGTTCAAAAGCCCGTGAAGGGCACAAGAGCTCAGAGACAGCGAGCCAGCAAAAGGGGACTGAGGGTACTTCCTCTGAAAGGAAATCAAAGTTAAAAGAATGATAAAAGTGCGGTTTCCTGCCAGCTGGTTTGTGTTCTGTACAGAAATCCCATTCTTCCTCTCAGTTTTTGCTGAGACAACAATTGGACCACTTCCTGTTTTGATAAATGTGACACTTATAACCCTATCTATGGGAGGCGGTGAACTGCTTCATTTACCATTAGGCAGGTAAAATCACAGCTGCTCTCAAATTGAATGCTGAGATAGGATGAAATGATTGTGTCATCAGGAGTATGACGATGTGTGAGGAGAATATATCATCTGCTGACTTTGTGTCAGCCTAGCCTGAGTCAAAAGATATAATTTAGCTTCTTTTAGGTCCATCAGTTGTCTCTTCTCAAATATATTTTGCACCTCATATCATCTGATTAACCCTTCTTTAACACTCAGACTAAGGGAGTACGGTCTAATGAATGCTAGATGTTTATTTTTCTATTAGTATACTATTCATATACTTTGTATATGAATCTTTTTTCCTTCCTTGCCACTGAGCCAGCACTGTAAAATGCAGGCTGGAGTTAATAAAAGAAAATAAACAATCGAGTGTTCGGGGCAGTTGCTCGTCACATTGCTTTATGTAAGCTTGTCTTTGCAGCATGAGAGAAACCAGGTCACCACTCATTTTAGAATCTAGTTTCCTCGTGCTTTGCCTTTTCATTTTCTTTACATCTTTTAGTACCTTAGCGTAAACGCCCTTCAGAATATAACGTTTTACCTTTCTACTGAATACTATTTCCCTTCTACAGCCAAACATCTTCAGTACATTCAGGACATTAGAAAACTGGTCACGGTCATACTCAAGAGTAACGGCAACAATAACAGCAATTACTTGAACAGTGACACGCTTTGGCTTGTGTTCTTAAAACAACTACAGTGTCATGAGTGTCAGCATCAATACACTGAGGCCTCAGGAACCAGAACAGGATGGTTCGCCTTTCACTTAGAGAAGGGGGGGGGTCAGAGGGTCAAGGGTCAGATTTTCACTACAATATGATGTCCTGTTAGCACACCAGGGCCAGTGGGCTTTGTTTTCAAATAACATATCATCACAACCCCATATATACTACAGTCTATCATATACACTGTGCAATATAAAGTTGACCACAATTCCTTTTTTCTGCATGTTTGAATATTTTGATTTAAGAGAATGTTTCTGTCTCAAAGGAAAAACAATAAAGTGATTAAGTAAATTGATTTTGGCAACTAGAGATGCAATAATTAGTCGATTAATCAATTAGTTGATCAACAGAACATTAATGGCTAACTGGACTTACAACTTAGTAAACTGTATATCTATGGGTTTTGTCTAAGCGCTGTTTAGACAAAATAAGACATTCAAAGATGTCACCATGGGATTTCAGAATTTGCGATGGGCACTTTTCACAGTTTTCTGATGTTCTACAAACAAATTATTTTTGGATTAATTGAGAAAAATAATCTACAGGTTAATCGATAATGATAATAATTGCTATTTTCAGCCCTAGATGCAGCAGTTTTGATTCAGATGACCTGGCCCCTTTTGTTCATGTGTTTTTTCTCTTGGTGTTTTATAAAACTTACATACTAAAGACCGACAGCCAGCAGCTTCCAATTGCAGCTAATTGGAATTTAAACTACCCGATTAAGATACTTTACAGCCTAAACAGACACTTTACATGAGATGTTTACATTATTTTCCAAACCCTGACAGTTACCATAAACTTGTCTCTCTCCACTTAAACTCACTTAGCAAGCTAAGAAAGGTAGAGGGGTGAAAACGACTTCAGAATGGACCAGAGTCCCTCACATCAAACCAGCAGACTCATACTACATCCACATCAGACCGGCAACTAAATTTCGTGCTTATCTCCACTGGTTGATCGCTATGTGGTCGAACTAATTGCTCCCCGTAGCAGCACTGATTCTTGTCACACATGAGCAACAGAGATTCTTCCGTGATATGAAACAGACTGACAGAGAGGACGGACAAGCGGACGGGCAGACAGAGACACTGTGAAGCTGCGAGTGCTGGCACACAGGACTGGATTTGATGTCAAAAGATCAGGGACTGACACTGCTGGCTTTGTGTTATGCTTGAATGGGCACCTTAGGGAGAGATTGCAGCTCTGAATGGGAGCCATTGGGGAAAACCCTAGTGGTGGGAATGGAGTCTGGTAATTAAGGCAGTCATTGTAAGTCTGTAGGATCTGCTAGACAGAGAGGTTAGGAAGCCAGGCCTGTATTGTTCCCCCAGCAGGGCCCTCACTGCATCACAGTGGTGCGTCAGACTCAAGCATGTTTGGATAGAGCCTTGGATCTTACAGAGAAAAAAAAGAATTACAACAACAAACCACACAGGCAGTCCTATACAGTCTGTTTGTCTGACTGTCAACATATAGACTATAGGGGCTTCTTCCGTGGTCTTGATTTTGTAACAGTTTTCTCTCTCTTTATGTTTAAGTACCTTGAAGTCCTTCTCTGGCAGGCTACCCAGGAGCGCCAGTCCTCTAAGGAATCGGGAATGTGTTAACCACAGATTGAAACACAGTTTTGGTCAATATATAAGGTCACGGGTGTGGATGCTTGGTAGAAGTGAGCCCAAATCTCCTTAACAGCATATTGTAGTGACATGCCGTGATTTTTATTTATTTTGCACAAGTTAAAATCAAAGGAGATAAAGATAACAGCGGAAAGTACTGTGCAGAGACAGCGAAAAGAGCCCACAAAGGGCTCATTCATTACCTCTATTAAATGATATAAACCACTATTTACAAATGTCAAAGATATATGTAGATTATGCAATAAAGGAAACAAAAATTATATGAGAGAGGTTCTACCCTTTTTAAATGGCAGTGTTTTGTAGGACATTTTTTTAACCAAATAAAAAAAAACACTTATACCCTATACCTTATTGAAAGTGAAAACCGACCTCTTTATGTAAGCTTGTTGGGGAAGATGAAGATTAGATTGCTGTCTGATTGAATTACTTTGTGAATTGACTTGAAAATAAGACATGAGCTGAGCTGGATTGTCTATCTTGTATATAAACATAGATATTTGGAAAAACAAAAACATCATGAAGTTAGAAGTTGAAGTTTCTGAAATAAAGGAGCCGACAAAAAAGGATTTGGACGAGGAAAGCGTTATTAAGGATGGTAGAAAATATACTCAGCCATACTATGTTGCAGTATCCAAATCAAGGATAAATTAGCCCTTAACCACCCACTGTTCCACTTGCAGGATGCTAGCACTATGTAGAACATTCGTGGTATGCTAGATCCATGAAATATGAACATGTAATATGTATCAACTGATGAGACTTTTTCTAAAGAGTTAAACAGTTAAAGAATGATAAACGATATGAGTTTGTTTGCTTGTTTGCTGAAATGTCAGCATAAGAAATAAAATAGTAAAATGAGGACACTGTATTGAGACTTTTTTGCTTTTGGAGTGAGTCAAACCCCAGTTCATAAAGTAGGAAGACTATGTTTCTGGAGAAAAACACATACTGTCTTAATTATACTATTAGATTGACATGCTTTTTTACTGTCACAATGTCCTCTTTCTGACTCAAGTTTAATTGTAGGTTTTATTTTTTCACATAGTTCATGCAGTACTTCTGTAACTTTCAAGTGAAAATAGACTTTGGTGACTGCCCCTTTACTTACTGTAAAAAGTGACCTGCATTTAGAAACATTTTCTGTCTCTCTTCTCTATCTGTATGCACTTCCCTGTAGTGTGTCGGGAAGTTTCTGGCAAGGATGAGGGCTGGGGGGAGGTGCGCCATGGGAATGTTTTTACAGGGTGACCCCTGATCTTCCTTCCAGTCGTAGCAAAGGCTCTGAAGGCCCTGCATCTGTCTCTGCTCTAACACTCACTCAGTCAGGTTACCGAAGAGAGAGACAGAGACCGAGTAGACACTGCAGTGTAAACAGATAAGGCTTATCAGGGATGTTGGAGACATGCAGTATGCTCCTGTCTGCTATGACACATGCTGTGTCATAGCAGAGACAACTATCATCACTCCGAAAAACAGCTGTGGCAACTACCTGTCAACATATTTTATTTTTGAGGAGTTATACGGAGAAAGGGCCTTTATAGCGAGAGCACTGAGAAACCATATAGGGCCATAGCTCCAATATAGCATTGACACCAAGTCACACTGAGATTAGCAACACACGTGTTCAGTATATCCGGCAGTGCGACACACAGAAATATACAGACACATACACTCACAAACACATCCACTCACATACACACATCTACAAGCATTACATGCAAACATAGACAGCACGACTATGGACTTTCTGTGGCAGATGACAAGATGTTTTGTGCACCTCTGTATGCCCCAGTCTGCCACCCAACCTGCTCTTGTCATTCACTGCCCCCGTAACCCAACGCTGCTGTGCAGCTGCACAGCTCGTCGGGCTTAGTGGGACCATGGCTAAGCCGGAGGCTAGGAGAGGGCAGGGGGGAAACTCACAGCCACGGCCCCACTTAGCGTTAGCCCTGAACACTCGGTATATATGGTAAATGTAGGAATATGGTAAACTTATCCTATGCCTGTGAAAAGAGGCAGCTTCCATGTCAAGCCGGTGTTCTGATGGAACTGAGCTTCTGGGTTCAGCCGGGACAGATTCCAAGGCCCAGTTGGCCTGTACTTGTGTTTTCTATGAATAAGGCATGAAAAGAGAGAAAGGGTTCTGTAAGAAACATCAGTTTTAAAACAAGAGAGTGTTATTGGTATGAAGAAAAACACCCACATGCTTTACTCTCAGGGTATCCATCGTCATCCCAGAACATGATACTGAGATCCGTGGCCGATTAGGGAAGCTGGGTTGTGGAAATCTAGGAATCTGGGAATAGGGTTTTGGCAAAGTGCGCCCTGGCATGGTGATACGCCTCTGCAGCTGTCTGGGACACAATGACTTAGGTCTCTTACTGAGGAGAAAAACTTTGACATACATATACATGCATACACGTGTGCATGCGTGGCATGTCGGTATTCCCCGCATACATTGTATAACAAGCCTGTTTAAAAAGAGAAAAAAAAGGAGTAAGATGAGAATTTAGAACAATAGTGGTCTGTTTGGGCACCACTGAAATTTCATAGATTTATCAATATATTTTTGGAGGAATTTCCCCAAAAATAAATATCCTCTAATTTTTTGGCTGGGCAAAATCAAACGTAGGCGTATTAATTGTTATAACATCGAAATCATCTCATTACAACAACGCATAATACGAGACCCCCACCACCAGTTTATGAAAACAACCAGAAATTGCAGGTCACCAGATTTCATTTGTAAGCAATAACATCATTAAAGATGGCTTAACTGAGATTTGTTTTAATCTAAATCAACAGATCAGCATATTGTCATGTCAACTTTGCCAATTTAATTTTTCTTTTTTGCCAAGCTGCATTGTTTCCTACAACTAGAAAATGTTTTATAATCATTCTCCTAAGCTAAGCCACAATATATTTTCAAAATAAAAAAAAAACATGGATGTCAATGGGAAGGGGAAACCAAAAGCTAAAACTAAATCTTATGTAACTGATTAAAAAAATGCTCGTCTCAGACATTTCTACAGTCATTGGGGGAAGCAGGCAATCTTGTGTTTTACCTCTGCGTCGTGTTTTTATTACTGCAGAAATGCAGCAATCCTTCCCGCATTTCTTTGTCTTATGTTTTATTTGAATGGCACAAATACAAATAGAGGTGTTACCATAACAATTTTATGATCCAGCATACTGTTCTTGTAAGTACCCTTCAACAATTTTTCGGTGGGCACTGATGACATTTAAAAGCACAAAATACGCGTTTTTGATACTTTCCGGCACAACCTCTCCACTTCTCTACATGACTTAAAGCTGTGGGATGTTTTATCTGTGGTGCAGCTGTCTTGATTTACCTTTTCCCCGTGTGATATCTCAGCATGTCAAAAAACAGACTAAACATAAGTTATATGCCCAGTATCATTAAGAGACTTGAATCAGAGAAATATTAAATCTAGACTGCTGTTCTGTTTTAACATCATCACAGAAAGCATTTTTTGTGTGTGTGCCATCGCACAGAATCAGTATCTTCCATTAGAAACACACATACAGTATAAAGACAGACAGACACACACACACACACACACACACACACACACACACACACACACACACACACAGTGTACTTACTCTGCCAAGCAGAGGCCATTTCCTAGAATGAACTATTTTGGCGTCTCCATGGGGCTGGAAATGGACTTGTGGTTATTCTTTAAAACAGTCAGAGTGGTTGTCCTCTCAAAATCCTCCTGTCTGTACAACGGTGAGATAACAAACCCATTTATAAAGACATGTGACCTCAGTGGTGAAACCAAGAAACCCACTTGGGAAAAACCTGTAACCCTAAGCACCGCTGCTCACTTAAAAATATTTAGCTTCATTTTAAATGCAATGCTGCCCACCTTATATAGACAGCCCTGGTGATATTTGTTGCACTGTTTCAGGTCAGTGTGGGTTTGTGAACCTTTTAGGAAATGTTGCTCTTATAATGTTCAGACAGCTGTGGATGTGATTATATAAAAAGACTGTCATGATTTCTTTCCACATAACACGCTTCAAAAAAAAACAAAAAACTTTTCTCTGTCTCTGTCCACTACTACCTCTGCTGCTTCCCTAACGCATTACACCTGACAGAGGATAAATGCAGCAGTAGACTTTACCGCAGCAGAAATGCATCATAGGCATATTTAGATCTGGAAAAAAACTGGGACGTACTATTGTGAGTAAACCACTTTTTATAGTCTTATGAAATGTCAAGCATATGTGAATAGCTAAAATAAAGAGCTTCTAGAATATGAAACCTTTTTAAGAATAGCGCCCTGACCCACATGGACGCAGAGCAGGCTCAGATGAGTGCTAGCCTAGTGACTGAGTGGTGATTGGGAAACTTAGAGAAGTCATATCTATTGAGTTCACATAGCATTCGCTGACTAACATTCGAAAAAATTATGTATCTTTGTCCGTAAGGGTATTTTATCACTATATAAAGACATTAGCATGTTATAGGTTGACAGATTACCTGTCAATGTGTTCTTGAAGTGTTTGATTTATATGTGCATATACATATTTTGCACCCACTTAGAGGAAAGTGTCACAAATGGCTTCTTGAAAGTAGTACTGTTATGCCAGCTCTCTGCTTTTCAGAATGAATGACGTGACTGAATAACATACTGTGTTTAAAAATCTTTAATATCTATTTATGTTATGTCACTTTTTTTTCCTAACTTAGCCCTGTAATACAGGAATCAATGGACATGGATGACAAATTATATGACAGTAACATTCAATTTTACAGTAGAAAATAAGCAGCAGCGTTAGGTTGAGATTATTATGTACTAATATTTGTTGGCATTAACAGATTAAGCGTAGAGCTGAAACAATCAGTCAGTTAATCGATCAACAGAAGAATAATACACAGCTATCGTTTTTCAAGCATATATGCCAAACATTTCCTGGCTCCTGCTTCTCAATTGTCAGATTTTGCAGCTTTTCCTTGCCTCATGTGATACCAATTTGAATGAAATTTGAGTCTTGGACTGTTGTTTGAACAATACAAGACATTTGATGCCATCACAGTGGGCTTTAAGAAAATTCTAATGGACATTTAAGACCTTGGTTTTATACTGTGTCTATGTCTGCGTGAGAAAAAGTGTGCATTTAAGTTATATCCATAGGATGAATTCACGCATGCATTTGTGTGCTTGGTGGTACACGTGTTTGTGTGTGTGATTGAGGTTATGTGCCGTACATGATTGTGTAATGCTGCGGTTTATATTTAGAGACAACTGTACGAGATAAGAATGCTTATCTCAGCAGTTGTGGATGTGGAGCTGCGAAGCAACAGTAGGAATACGAAGCAGTGACGAGCAACGGTGATTTCCACATTACGGCTACCATACACACTAAGTCACGGACGTCTGAAATATTCAACAAAACATGTAGCCTGATAGCCACACATGCGCTTTTGATAACATGCTTTCCTTTCTGCTCTAACAGGTCGGAAACGCAACCGCAAAACCCTGCTGTACCTCTCGTGGTTTATGTTCATAAGCATGATGGTGTTTGATAAAGTGTGAGGTTCAGTGTTTAAACGCTCAATGAACCACACATCGTGGAGGTTTCCGCTGTACTGAGAAACTGCAAACCGGGGTTAATGGGTATATGGTTACTGAAACACTGTACTGAAAAAATTCAGGAAATATTTCCTTGTCGTGTCTCAGAGAAGGATCAGACATGATTGATGCTTTGATCTTTTTTGATGTTTCAGAGAAGAACCAGTTCTCGGGTTTAAACCACATCCAGGCCTCACCCCTTGTAGCATTCATCAAACTGAAAAGGCTAGCATGCTAACTGAAAGCACATTAAAGCAATTAGACGTCTTATCAGAAATGCTACGGTTAATGAGCAAACCAAACAAAAACTCCAAAAGACTCAAAGCTAACATTGTGGACTATCTGTAAATCTATCTCTTTCTGAACCTCAGCCAAACCAAATACAGATCCTGAGATGGGGACACAAGAGTAAAGACAGAGATATGCGCACGGACGCACTCGTGCACACTCACGCACGCTCATACACGTGCAGAAATGCAACACACACAGGTTCGGGCCCGGTTTTCGTGTTCTTGTGTTGCTTTCTGAGTGATGTCCTGGGGGATGCGGAGAGGCAGAGACGGGGCCTGAGCTCCTCCGCTGCTCCTTTGTTTATACTGATGGTTTCCAGATGCTAGCTAGTGATCGGAGCGCTACGGAACGCTGGGGAGCAGCCCAGCAGTTTGGGGCCTGTGCCAGCAAGCCAGGATTAAGGCAGCTCTATCTGGGATACTTGAAAAACATGGCTTTGCCTTCTAATAACTCCGCAGTTGTTTCACTTTGCATGTTGGGATCTTAAATATAAGTGTAACAGAGGTCCTTATTTGTTGGAGGGACACAT
The DNA here is from genome assembly GCF_016859285.1 of Xiphias gladius. Taxonomy (NCBI): domain Eukaryota; kingdom Metazoa; phylum Chordata; class Actinopteri; order Istiophoriformes; family Xiphiidae; genus Xiphias; species Xiphias gladius. The sequence continues at coordinate 12,890,683 of NC_053410.1, forward strand.
GTAGTGCACAATGACATCTTATGTCATTAAGTGTAATTATTAGTCACAAAATATAGACTCGGATTAATTGCATCTGATTGTAATTAACTTATTTGTTTTACTCAAAAATTTGACTGTATGTTTCTTTAAACAGGCTCCAGCCAAGCCTTTGTTCTGTGGCTGATTGCAAAGACAGATTTTGCACCCTATAATTTCTCTCCCCGACTTGTTTTTCTGTGGCAGCCTGAGTATATTGTCTTTTTTCTTCTGCGCTACCCTGTTCAGGGGAAATTGTTTTTATAAACAGAGTTGCATTGTGCTCGAGAGAGGGCAAATCTATCACTTAAAGAGCACACCTGTTCCTCCTGTCACTTTCAGCCTCAGCCACTTTTCTTTAAAGGCATTAGAAAGAGACAGCTGCACCAGCAAAAGAGGCGTCCAGAGAGAGAGAGAGAGAGAGAGAGAGAGAGAGAGAGGTGAGGAAGATGGCAGGGAAAAAAGAGAGAGACCCACAGAAAACAGTGGCTGTATTTAGAGCTCATAGGGCATGGTGGGATTGATAAACAGTCCCCATAATGCACCTGGCTGAGGTTCTGGCATGGGGTCGGGGCTGTTTAGTCCAGCAGCGGAAACAGCCAATAAAAAAATGCTCGCTCTGTGTGCAGTGGGACACAGCTGAGGTGGTGACAGTGTCATTCTTGTGAGAGACTTGAAGCGGTGGCCATCTGCACGCGCTCACTTGGCCCTCCGTTCTGACTGACAGGCTGACGACTGCATCCCCAGATCTCTGTTCTGTAGTTGCTGTGATGTCAGACAGCGCGGGATGCTCGAGTAGATATGAGGATTTAACTAGGAAAGAGTTTAGACAAAATAGACAACTCCTCCTGAATGACCAGGGTCAACGAGTGCTTTTTTGTTTTCTTCCTTTTTTTTTCTAGGAACCAAGAGCATAGGAATACCACATGAGATAATGGAACGTGTGAAAGTATGTAGCTTCTTTGCATATTTTTCATGTTCATTATCTGAACTGCCTTGATGTGGTCATCCCAAACCAAACTGTGCTCTGAGAATTGTTTTGCAACTATTATTTGCCCCAAGTGACTTGACAAACGTTTCTCACTCCTTCTGGTGTGGTCTGACAAACAACCCCAGGCTATTCCTTTACCAGTGTATTTGTTGTTGCTGAATGGGGGGCTTATGTTGTGTATCATTGGCCTGTCTGGGTCTCAGCGATCATGTAACTTTATGGTGCAGGGTTGGGAAAATAAAATCATGCCAAAGAATCTCATACTATCATGGAGAACAACAAGTTTGTGTACTCTTTTGTAAGGAAGAGCTTTGGCTTAAACATGAAGTAAGATTTAAGTTAGAAAGTATATGTAAATGAACTAATAAAGAAAAGACTTGTTTTCTTTATGTTGCACTTAATGCTTTTGTTTTTATCTGCTCTCCAAATCCAGAAAAGAAAAGTGGGTGCATACAATTCCTACCAACTATTTTCCAAAGCCTCAATGTTGTTTTACCAGCCAAAACCTTTGTTTTCTCATACAAGCAGAAAAACCGCTGATTGGCATGTAACATTTGCATAAAAACTCAAGCTTCACTGTCCACACAGTCTCCTCTTATTTGTTGCCTGTGGACTGACTGTGGGTAATATGTGTTGCCCAAATCATCTGTAGGTAGGTGTCTCATCTTATATGTCGAGAGAGCATGAAATCCCATATCCCCACCCTTGAAAGCGGCTGTGTCTAGAATGATTCCTCTTAGGTTTGGCTTGGAAGGGCCGTCTAATATTAAACCAAGGCTAACCTATCCTGTTGCTTGAGGCAGAGGATTAAGGGTTCAGGTTTTTGGGTGAGTGTCTGGGAGTGTACAGTCTGGTGTCTGTCCACTGGTCATTATTCTCAGCCTGGAATGTGAGATCAACAGAAATGCAAGATCACCTTTAGGCCCTCAGACAGTGGTCTGGACCAAATTTTTCCAGTGGTCAGTAATAGACGTCTTTTTATGATTTGAACTAGAGCAGAGTTTCAAGATGGGTTTGTGGCAAAGTGATATTCAAACTACAGTTTCTGAGTTGGATGCCTGGGCTGCATACCTCTTATCAATTTCACGGTATTACCTGAATTACCCTGAAATTTAAAGACACGCTAGTGGGTGTTGTCTAGACTGGGATCACCCACTTAAATACTCATCTTCAAATTCAGTAATCTCCCTATGATAGTGCACATGCTTCAAATTCCTAATATTGTTCTGTTCATACAATATGTGTCTTTAAAATCAACCTGCCAAGAGAAAGGTCTCTGCATTCCTCCACTTGATAATGAGTCCAATCCACTGTTGTCGTGGCCAAAGCTACAGCGGTTAGTTAACACTGTTTTATCCCCCAGCCAAGACGCTCTCTCTATGTCTCTCTGAAATGTATGGCCTAATTGAAAACAGAGCAGCGATTTCACGACTGCCCTCAGTGTTTCTCATGTTCTGCCCCTATGGAGGCCATCTGCTTTAGATTTAGATTTCCTCCTCCTTTGCTCTCTTTCTCTCAGTTTCTCCTTCCCTTTCTCCACCCTCCTGAGAGTGGCTGATTGGAGGGTCTCTCCACAGTTGGCTTGGGTGACTGTGGGGCTTGTGGTATTTGTCCACTTTTCTTTTTCCTCCTTGTGTGTGTGTGTGTGTTTGCGTGGATGTTGGAGTCTGATTCCTGAGCAGCAGGTTTTTAGACTCCCTTCATTACAGAGTCCTGGAGGAGCAGGAGGCTGCTTCACATCCGACTTCCGATGTTAATTCCTAATGAGCTTTCTCCTGTTTCTGTTCATCTTGTTCTCTTGTGTCTCATTTTCGTCTCACTTTTCGTTTTACTGTCTCTCGTGCAGCTCTGTTTATTCTATTTAATGCAGTTTGTGAGCTCATTAATCCTGCGATATAAGCCAAAGAATGATCTGTGTCCTTGTAGCAGGGCTGAGCTTTGAGTGGGAGTAGTGCAGGAAACCATGCACTGAGGCTCTCCAGTTGTGTCTCAAGAGTGTATGAAAACCTGAGAGTGTGTGTGTGTCCATATGTGTGCATTTGTGTCTGGCTGTTAATGGGGACAAGAGGAGAGAGAGACATTGTGTCAGTGTTTGCTTGTGCCTGTGGGTGGCCATGTTTTGCGTAGAGATTGCATCAGTGAATGCGCGTATCACGTGAGTGTGTATGCTTCATTTAACAGTTCACTGACCCGTAGTGTGTGTGCGTGTGTGATATGATGACTCCCTGCTGTGATCTGGAGCAAAGGAGGATGTGGTCAACTAGTTGTGGTTATCGAGCTAAACTGTCTTCTGTATGGATACTGTCCTCTACGCACACACACTGACCCTTATCTCAACACGCGGTGGTCTAGCCTTGGGGACGTAAACAAACATTGACTCAGTGCAAGCCGGCACTGTCAGAGTGATACGGCATAAACCATCTCCTAGCACGGACACCATCGACCGATTTGCTGTTTCAAAGCTTCGCTTCCACATGACAGACACTTAAAATGCTCTGAATGGTTCAGATATGTCCATTTAGCTCTTACCTTGGCATGAGCTTGAATGGCTTTATTTGTAGAGAGCAAAGGAAAACAAAACACATCCTCCCATGCAGGCTCATCTCTAGTGTTATGTGGTGTGATGACGCAGTTCCATTAAATTAGTTATTGTACTGTGTGTATGGTTAGTGTGGTTATTTTCCTGGAAGTCAAGCCTAACTAAAACATTTACTCAGTCATTTTAGTGTTTACAGGGCAGGGTTTCGATTTGTAATCCACTGCACCAATCTAAATGGAAAAACAGGCCTCGTATGTATGTAAGTGAGGAAACCCAAAGCTCCCTAAATTAGCTGCTGTTCTGAATCCAGCACAATATTTCTCAGCCTGCCTCTGTTGGCAGTAGTGGCACAACAGTCCAGATGTTATTGTGACATGCTTTCCCATGTGTTTGGGTGTCCATTGGAATGTGCAATACCAACTGCGCATGCAAAGCTAATGACTTCAGAACCTAAACTCGCTCTTCATCTAAGATCTCCATGACAGGAAATGTGTTGCAATGGCCTGACAACAGCTCACCACAATGCAAGTAAAATACTCAGATTTAATCCTCCAAATGTGCAAATAAGATTTGGATTACTTTGCCGTTGTGCAAACTAAATTTGTGTTTGTACTATATAAGGCAGCGGTGATATGTTGTACATAAGAAATTTGTTCATTCAGTGCTTTTTCACTTGGGTTTTTTGGTTCTTTTTTACCAACTCACTCTCCATATTAATAATGTACTAACTGCATTAATATGATGTTATTCAAAAGTAATGTAAGTAATGTATTTACAGTATATAAACAAATATTTGTTTTCATTACTGATTATCTGCTGATTATTTATTTTGATATTTTGATTAATTATTTTATCTATAAAATGTCAGATAATGAAAAATGCCCATTATAATACCCAAGAGCCCAAGGCGGCATCTTCAAATTGCTTGTCCTACCCGACCATCAGTCCTAGACCCAAAGACATTATGTTTACTATCATAAAAGAACAAGAAAAGCTTCAAATCCTCACACTGGGGAGACAGAACCAGCTGCAGACAGACCATGACACGCAGCCAAAGGCCACGGCCAGACCCTAGAAACAGCATGAAGCAGGAGAGGAATGGTCATGAGAAGGATGAGTGCTGTTTCTGCCCTGCTGAGTGCTGGCTGCAGTATCGGGGAAAGATTTTTTTACATTCGAACAAACAGCTGTAGCTGTAGGAAGTTTTATCTGACTACGTTCAAAATTTCAAATGAATAAGGAGGACTAAGGTTAGACCTCCTGTGTAGTACACCTGGTACTCGGATCATAGTTTAGTTTGAAACTTCAAAATAGTCCAATTTATTTTATTAGATACAATAGTGGTTAGTTTTCCTGCAGCAGAAATCTAGAAAGTTCTGTGTTTTGGTGTTTGGGTTTTTAAGAGTGAGAATGGCAGCCTGTTTATAGTTGGATCATATTGTAACTAGATCATTTGTAGGAGAGCATCCAAGCAAAATGTTGCCATGGCATTGTCTTTGAGACTGCCCATTGATTGCATTAAGACAACCCCGTCAGTGTGTAGAGACCGTTGTGCTGCAGGCCAGCAGAAGTCAGATTTTCCAGCCTGCGTGCTGTCACAGTGGGAGATGAGAAGCTGACAGTGGGGTTGAGGTCATGCTGTTGAGGGGCCGGATTGAAGCACAGCCTCTGAGACTCTGAGTGCTGGCTCACTGGTACTGATGCAAAGTGCTGACGTCTGTTAGGACAACGCCAGATGCTGCTGATTAAAGTTCCTATTACTCACACATGGGTTGGGACAAAATAAGGGAAGACCAGGGATTCAGATTGTACCCCTCCTCTCACTCTCACCGCCCCGCACTCCCTACACCCACCCCGAAATCTGAAGCCAATGTTAAAGTGATTATGAAAACAATCTGCAGTTTTGCAGGGGAATCAGGAGTGGACTGGACAGGTCTGATTTCACTCTTAACGCAGAGCATTTCGTAACTGGCTGGAAAGCTGCCATTGGTTTCATGCTGTGCATTAAAATTACTTCTTTCTGTCATATTAGATTTCCATCTGTGCATGAAAGCATTTTTAAAGATTGAGGTAAAATAACAGAATTCCTCGCTACTCCATTTACAATGTTTATCTGCCAAATAGGAATGATTTTGTTTACCAAAATAAGCACTCCCAGGCTGATAAAGACACAAGGCAGATACAAGTTCTGGGATGATTTTCCTCTTTTTTTTTTAATAATGGAGCTTAAAACTGATAATGACAAACTCTGACAAACTTACTAATCAGTTTACATTTGGTTTTCTTTTGGCAGGATTGAGGACAGTTCGTAAGATTAATCCTTTCTGATGACTTGAGCAGTTTTTTGTGACATGCTTTTAGGGGAAGAATGAATCTTTTCCTCCAGTGCTGTTATAGTGGACTAAATAAAATGAAGTTATTAGAGTGGCCCCTCCCAACAATATCTCTCTCATGCTAGTGCTTTTTCATGGCTGACTGACTGTTTGTAATCATCTCCCTCATGAGAATAAGAGGAGTAATTTAACAGAGCTGTATTGGAAGTTAATGTCAATTACACAACCACATATTGTGCCAAAACTGTGTTTAGGTGTGTGCTTTATGATGAAGTTGGATATATTAGCATGACAAGGATGGACACACCCTGCTGTCAAAACTCACCATGTATTATTTATCATTGTATTAAAAATGTCCTTCTGCACTGAATGAAAAACCAGCCTCTCCACTCCTGAGGTGTTATATCTGTTCAAGAATGTAAAAGTAAAGGTCTCTTATTCACCTTGTTTTGTTCTTTACAGGCCAGACCCAAAGGTGAAGGGCTGACACCCTACCAGGGGAAGAAGAGATGCTTTGGAGAGTACAAGTGCCCCAAGTGTAAGAGGAAGTGGATGAGTGGCAACTCCTGGGCCAACATGGGACAAGAATGTATCAAATGCCACATTAACGTCTATCCACACAAACAGGTACTTCTACCTACAGTATGACGCTCACTTTCTGAGAATTTGCATTTAAGGTTTAAAGTAAAAAACATTACTCATACACTTTGTTTAAGTGGCAGATTGGACTGTCTTAACCAAAGTTAACAGAGTCCAGACTCCGGTTTCCATGGCTGCATATAGTCTTGAGGATATTCCAGATGGCCTCATTAAAATAAAATAAAAACCATACCACTAACAACTACTTTTGCCTCTATGGTAATAAACCAGCACTGAATAAACTAATTACTTCTCCTGACTGATATAAGTTTGGGATTATTTACTGAAAGTCATCAATCTTAAAACAAACATTTCTTTATGAATGGCTCACAGACACAAACTAACTCTGGGATAACTGAGGCTTACAGCTGCAGAAATTCCTCTCAAATTCAATAACATGTAAAAGTGAAATCATATTCACTAAGATCCTGTGGGATGTTTTTCCAAACAGCAAACACTCAGAGTGTATTAATGTGCTGGTGGGCTGTGTGTACAGCTTAACATCCAAAATGTTCCTTATAGCCTGTCGACTAAAGAGATGGATCACCTGAGAAAAAAATCCAGCCTGTTTTTTTTCAGCTAGAGATTGGTTTATCCTCAATACTTCATCTTTTAATATTTATGCTTTTCCACATTCTTCCAATTCCACTTCCTGAAATAAAATTAGGATTACTGCTTGAGGCCCCGCTCGTTCTCTGAATACCATGGCTGACCATGCTCCACTCTGATAACACTGCTTTACCCTAAATGTCTGGCAAGGAGTCACCACATTCCCAGACAATGGAAAGCTAATGCGGTAATTTATTCTAAATCTTTTGTTTATTCACTGGCATCTTCATCACTGTGAGAATCTTAACCAAGAATATTAACTATACTCTTTAAAAAGCATGAGTGGAAGACAGCATTCACATTGCAAGTACTCAAGTTTTTCTCACTCGAAACCATTTTGTTCCATGAAGTCCACTGGTGAGAAAACCTCTCTTCTTCTCTGCCCCTGTCTTGTGGCAAGGCTGCACACAGGCAAGCAAATTCCCTGCATTTGCAATGTCACCCACTTAACATATTTCCCCCCTGTCAGCATTTGAAATGGACCACTAACCTCTGTGTCCTCGAGTATCAAAGAGCACAGCCTCTCAGCACGGCTCCCTCCCTCCCGCCCCGAGTATTTCCATAAATGAACTGAATATGTATTTTCCAGTCCCATCCACACGTTTAAAATTTTTGTCCCTCTTAGCTGGGAAATGTATTTCTCGAACACCCAGTGCACTTGGTTCAAGCCAAGGGCATAATTTCCACAGGGGATGATCGAGACATGCCCCCCTTACTTTTCAAAATCAAATTAATGCCTCCCCTACTTATACTGTTTGTTTGATCTACTCCCTAAAATCTTTCTAACAGTGCCCCCTTGCTGTCCACCTGCCCTAATCCAGATGAGAGAAGCTCAGAGTAGATAAAAATGTTGATACATCCCGGTCGCCTTCAGTTGTAATAATGTGCACACTATATTAAGGCCTGGTCACACCAGTATTTTAAAATAGCAACATTTCAGTGGATTTGGTCAAGGTGGGTGAAGTAAATCTACGTTAAATTTTTGAACTGAGTTTAACTTTGCGGAACTTTGACACATGAATTTTTGCCGTTGATCAATAGCAAGCTGTCCTTTGGGGGAAGAGAGCGCCCAAAATGGAGGAGGCTAATGTAGCCTACTAGCTCTTGCTTCGTTCATCTTTATTTAAAACTCCTCTGTCGGAGTATAAACTGCTCCACAAAAGCAGAGTGGTTAGAAGACAGGGGTTGATGGTGCAAATACTGTTTTTGAATAAACTATGTTAACTATAATTACTCCTTTAGAAACAGAGCTAACAAACAAGCTCACTCACAACTGAAGCTAGTTCAATGACACCAAACTGTGGCTGACTAGGGCGTTCCTGACTTGTGAGCAGTGGCTTTATGGACCTTTTTTTTTTTTTCACCCCTGGTTTTGCCTCTCAGACTACACAGACACTGACTTAACCTTGTGTTTAGCGGAAGCTTTGCAGACAGTACTCATGATCCGAAACTACTCACCCTCCTCTGCATTTTTTGGGAAAATAATTGATTTGACATGATTTTCATGACCCTACAACTGGAACATCATTCAAAGCTATAGAGCAGCAAAGAAAACAGTTTTTATTGACTAATCAACTGAATTTTTATGAATAAAGTTATATTTCAGTCTTGAAGGTGTTGCATGTTTTATTTATATTATTTTCTATTCTTGCAATTACTGAGCTAAAACAGTATTACCTCAGTCTCAGTCTCATGTGATTCCTGCTTCTGTGCAAACACACATACCAAATAAAGCTGTGTGTTACTGATCGCTGCTGGGGAAAAATTCTCTTTTCACTTCGTCCAAGTGGAAAGAGCTCCGGCTGCAGCTTCAGCTACAGAGCAGACTCCCTTGAGCTTGAGTTTGTTGCTCAAGGACACTACAGCAGGAAAGTTGCCTACAGCAAAGGGGCTCAAAACCAGCTCCCTCAAACCACTGAGGGGACCCCATAAAATATGCATCAGATTTTCCAGCTTTCCACAAGGACCTAATGTCTTTGACGCACCGATGGTAAAGTCTCAATACTTCCTGGCAGGCTCATTAGCGGCCGACTGAAATATCTCCTTGTAGTGACCCACGGTAACCTGGTTTTTCCTTTAGTTAGACCACTTGGAATAAACAGTGGTTTTGTGAAAAGCTCTAACAAGAAAACAACAATAGATGAGATATAAAACTTTCCAGACAGATTGTTAAAATAACCTCCAAACATGCTGGCCCCAATAGATTCCCTTTGTCCTCATTAATGATTCCAAGAAAGCCATTGCTGCAGTGGTTTGGTGATATTTCCATACAGGTCATCACGATCAAATGCACACTGGATCTTTTTCTTTAATACAAGGTTGTTAAAATGTAGTGCAAGTTTCCAGAGCAGCTGGTGCGTTGCCATATCGCCGCAGCTAATTGTGTTTAGTACACGTCTGGTTTGTGAAAAATATGGGAGAATTGTTGGGGCCAAAGTAGTTACCCATGTTGCTGACTTGAATCTGGTGCCAAATAAACTGCAAAAACTGTGTGTGCGCTGGCTTCCTCATCATTTAATATGACTCATTACTGGTCAACTGTTTCTCTCCTCAGCGCCCTTTAGAGAAGCCAGATGGCCTGGACGTTTCTGACCAGAGTAAGGAGCACCCGCAACACCTGTGTGAGAAATGTAAAGTCCTGGGCTACTACTGCCGCCGTGTGCAATAATCATCTTTACTCAGAGTCAGAGAGCAACTCGTGTGTCCCAAGTCCTATCACTCATCCTCCATCACGGCTGTTAACCTCCTCCCTGCCCAATTCACACCAAGGTTTCCCTCATCCCTGCCCTGCACACAACATGGCGTCCTTTCCTCCTCACGTCTTCCCCTCTTTCTTTCCGAAGCCTCAAATATACAGTAGCTCTAATCTCCCCTTCTCTGTGATACTTTCCTTCACCACCACAGCCAATAAACCTTCTGTCCCTCTGCTCAAAAACCGTGGAACACAGATTGTAGTCGTTATGCCTTTTTTTCAATGACAGTATTGAAGTTTACTTCCAGGAATGAGAGGAACATGTTAACTGAGGATCAATCTCTATCTTTTGAAGTGCTCTTCATCAAAAGCAGAAACGTAACAAAATCAGTGACTTTTTTATGTCTCATGTATCAGAAACCACATAACCCCACTGATCCAACTCGATGTTTAACAACAGCTAATCATTGCATTGATGAAATAGCACCAGGCATGTATTTCATTGGTGTCACTGACAGTATTGGTCTCAATAGATTACCTCACCTTGGGGTTTGTTGGCTTTGTGTTTACAGAGATCTGCCTTTCATTTCCCTGCCAAGTGAAGTGTGTGCTAATGTGATGAACATTTAACCTGGGCCTCTCACGATGGTTTAATGTATAGGAGGCCTTTGATGTCTTGCCGTATTAGGGTCAACAGCACATCTTATTAACTGTGAATTAACTGAGGGATAATGTGCCATACATCCCTAGCTTACATTTGGCCTATTTATTTTCTTGTTGTCTAGTGTGCAATTTGAATTTTAACTGGGACATTAAGAAATGTTTTTTTGTATGTTTGTATATCACATTATTGTGTAACTGCTTCCACGTGTCTTTAGAAACTACTGTAGGTTCAGTTGCGTAGAGTCGCTCCTCGTGTAGATTTTGTGTGTTGCTAACAGATAAGGTTTCAGTCATCCTCCCTAGAGTATTTTTGTTGCCACAAAAATTCTCAATTATCTATAGTGTTAGATAGGTACAGATGTCAGATAGGTAAGTTTTGTTCACTTCAAATCACAGGACGGTCAACTGAGAAGGAGCTGTAGGAAAACAGCTGTAGTTTCAGTATCAATAATCTTGACATCCACACAGTTTCTTGCCAGTGTCGAATATTCAATTTTTTAAGGCAACCGAAAACATGAACTGCTTGCCCTGATGTAATTAAGCTTTATGAAACATGATTTTGGATTCCTTACTTTTCACATGTAAGGCCTGATTAGATTTTAACCACCAATTAGTAAAATACAAAGGAGATGTTTGTTTGAAAGATATTCTGAAAGACATTTAAGATCACATTTTAGTGCCAATTGATGCCTGGCAGCCTTAGTGGAGTCAGTGAAGCTAAATGGAAACTTTTCCAAGGGCTTGCACCCTTCAAAACTATGTCCAACAGCTGATTGCAGTGTAAAGAGTGTCCAGAGGGAGGTGAAGCTTTGGAGAACTGCAATGTTTTTCAGGTTGGTTGAGAGAAACAATAAGATTTAATATAGACGGGCTGATTTGTGATGGGGTGATGCTGAAGATTCAAGGATATATTGAATGTGTTGATGAATTAAGTTTACACTTATATTCATTTTTTTTTGGGGCCTATGATTATAAACCAATGTCTTTAAAGAAAGAGAAGTACAAATCCTGTCTACATAGATCACTGTGCAGACCTAAAGCACTACAGAAGAAATTAATGTAGTTTTGACTTACAGAGACCTGCCTTTCAAGGAACCTTGTTATAGGAATTGTGAACTATTTTATATGTACTGTATTTCTAGCCTTACAAAAGCTGGTTGACTATATTTTATACTGTAAAATACTGTATGTGCCTTAAAAAGATTTAAATCATTCTGAAGTATCAAGACTAAGAGGCCATTTGAAATTAGGAAAAGACATGTGGGGACAGGCTCAGAGTTGGAGCAGTATATGTGCATGTGGTAACTGTGGTGCATAAAAAGTTGAATGCAGGTTCAAGATGTGACAAGGGACAAGAAAATGACACAGTTCTTCTATTAGCAGTTAGAACTGGCATGGTGGGTGTTCGCTTCAACACAGTTTGCTGTGTTGGAGGCACGGGCTGAACCAGCATTTCCAGCTGGCAATAACAATCCTCCTGTGGTCTGTTGTCATGGAATATCAACAAAGATGTTATTTCTTAGTCGATTCTCACAACAGAATGGAGTCGCACATGAAACTGTGGACCTCACTCTTTGTTTTATCTATCTATTGTAGTTATGTTTATGCAAGGAACCATGGGTTTTGTCAAAAAATATACATGGTCAATTGCCTTAATGGGAGAGTTTGCAGTGGCTGATAATGGTACCTTACAGTTTTGGGAAATGATCATTTAGCTAGATTCCATCTCTAAAGTTAAAGGGGGCACTCCAGCAATTTAGTTCAGTAGTTCCACAAAGTTAAGAGGCTTCCAAGAAACACTTAAGAAAAGTCTAAAATCAGTGCAGCAGAGTCTAAGATATCCTTACTTAATGCTTGGATCCTACATGTTCCCATAATGCAACTCTACAGTATCTTTCCCGGCCTGGTAAATGCCCACATCTTTAAGACTCCGCACCTCCAGTTTGTAACGCAGGCTTTTTCTTAAAAAACGTGTGTCCGCGCCAAAGCGGATATGACCCCGATGACATCTCTATGACGTCATCAGGTTTCTCAGACTCCTCAAAACTCCTCGAGAGCCACAGAGGACGTTATACAACTGTTTTCACAGTCCGAGCAGTATTCCCTGTGACGAGTCAAGTGAAACTTCATGAGTAGAATTGTTGGAGTACCCCTTTAAAAGAAGGACTTGGCAGTTGTGCATATTATCACAAGCTAAAGACCTAATCTGAATGAAAGGTTCTCCTTTTGGCCCGCCACTGCTGGGAACAATCTAACTTCTTACTGTTAACATCGTCTTTCTTTTGCTTTGTGCGATGAGACTAAACTAACAGGATTTTACATCTGAACCTTATGGTCCACATGATACTATGTGGCTTTAGCGAAAGGAATAGATACCAATGATGCCTTATGAACTAACCTCATAAACAAGTGACAATGTTATGGTGATTCACAGAGTTCCGGCGAGATAGAAAATGAGAAATCCTGTTGAAGAGATTGATTCCGCCCAGAGACATGTTATGAGGAGGCCATTTTAAATGGCAAATCAAGAGCCAATGGAAGCAGCTGATACAATACATTTGAAAAAAAAAAAAAGAAATCACTGCTTTCAGACATAGTGTCTTGAATTACATATACTTGACTTTTCTAGTACCTTTTCAGTTCAAATTTGTTATTTTCTATGAATGAGATGTGTATTTTGGAACACTTAATAGATGTTGAAAATTTTAAAGCAATCTGCAAAAACTCAAGAGTTATTTCCCTGACAAAGATAGACTGTTTTATGTATATATTTGATGGCCATCATTTTCAAGGATAGTAGCTCTTTTGAAGTGTTATGCAATATTGAAGCTTTTTTTGTGTGAAGAAGGGCCTATTGCTGAGAAATAAACAAAGCTGGGAGTTTTTTGTTTTTATGTTTTACAATAATCTGAGGGGTTATCCTACAGAAATATTTATGGAAAGATTTTTTACAACACTTTTTGTATAGAATATGCAACAAAGTTACACTAAGAAGGAAATATTGATGTCTACATAGAATATTATTAAAAAAAAGCTGGTACATAATTAATACCCTTTCTCAATTATAAGCCATTGTATTTTTGTGTTTTGTTTTATGTGTTTGTTATCAGTGTTGAATAACCCACAATGTTATTCATTTGCTATTTGTAACTAATTATGAGCTGCCATTGACATCCATACAGTCGCATGTATTCATTTTGTAAACAGTAGCTACAGTATTATGAAGATATATTGTGTTAACATGCAGAAATCTTTTTTTCTTAAATAGTGACGGATACTCACCACTGTATAAGCACGTTAAACTGTGAGATGTAGTTTGCTTAAAGGAGCAATGACGAGAAACTATTATAAAATGTTAGTGTTATTAGTAGTTTAGGGAGTGTATACTTTTGTCAAGAAAGCGTGTGTGACAAAGAACTATTTTAGAGTTTGCATGTGCATGTGTTTGGTTTTGAATGAAATATTATTTTGTGCAATGTATACTTATTTAAATACTTTTACAGTAGTTTGCTTCAGTACATATTGTTTTTAACATTATCAGCAACTTCTGATTGTTATTAGCCGTGAAGTATTTCATTTACCGCTAGTGTAGCCTCTACAAATAATACATATTTACTGAATGTAATGTGTTAACACTTATGTGGTCAATTTGGAAAGTTATGTTTGTATTCTTTACTGTCTGTATCACTTGAGATGTTTGTAATGCAATATTGCAATAATGTAATATTTGAATTGGACAGAACACAGGCGTGAGGTCGGGAAGACAATGATTTTGGGAAACAAGGACAGTCATGGTTTAGAGAGTAGACCACAAGTCTGTTTTTCATGTCCATGAAACGGCATTCCAAAATGTGCCTTATTTGTTAGTTGGGAAAACATTTTAGCGCTATAGAGCTTTCGAGAGTTTGATGAATAAAAGTCATATTGAATTAGCACTGCTTGGATTATGTGGTGTCATTTGTCCGGGTCCTGTGCTGAATTGTTGTGACCAGTAACAGGGAGGTGTTCACTCTGGAGTTTTATTTCAGCCAAAAGCAACACATTTTGTTTTCTTAGAGCTCCTGTCCGTACAATATTCGTTACAGAGAGTAAATTTTTTCATCATCACTCTGTACTGTGTCCTTGAGTGCAAGCTTGAAACCTTACACAAGATTACAGGTTATGGTAAAAGTAGTTCTTAATGGATTATTTATGGTTGTTGCGTAACACAGAAGAGGTAGGGACTCGCAAAACTTTTTTTTTTCCCCCCACTTTCCGTGAAAGTGCTGAAAGATAACAGACAAATTGAGCTGACAGCACTCGATTTCAACACTTGGACAGGAAAACCAAAACACAAAAAAGGACACCAGCTGACATGGTTGCCGTGTGATAAATGCAGACATTTACAGCAGAAGAACCAGCTTGTACCAGTCGTAAAGATGTCATTGTTTTGCATTTGTATTAAGCATTGGCCACAGCACCACCGTCTTTCGAGCCAAGTTTCCATGCACAATGTTGGACGTGCATTCCAAATAACTAAAACTAAACCAGAGGGTGGGGACCCAAATTATATCAAGTTTGTTACAACATCTCTAGCTCAAACAGAGTGAGACCTGAAAAGTCTCTATAGCAACAATGTAATCTGAGAATTCAAACAAACGGTGGAAGGTCAGTGCGCATATGGTTTCATTTAGGGGAAAGAGCTGCTTTTTCACGTTGCTTCATTATTTACTTTCATAAAGTATTAGCTCGATAAGCAGCACCACCCAGTCTCTGGCTTTCAGACATGTCCTGGCCTTCTTTTCTCTCTCTCTCCTCAGTGCACTCTGTGCTTCAAATTAAGAGGCTGTTAAGGAAGAGCAGCCCACATACAAGCTAAAGACATTTTCAGGTTTCTTTATGGTTTCAGCAGATTAAATCATCTGTGTCCAATGAGGCTACAGCCCACAGGTCTATTATCTGTCTACTGCTTTCATGTGATATTTCAGCTCCACTGTGGATGGGTGTCACGTGATGTCACATCCTGCTCTGATGGACAGGAAGTCAGTCGTGCTGGAGAACCGGTGTGTCTAAAAAAAGCTGCAGGATCATTTCCAGGAAGCTTTAAAATCAGCAGGGTTGGTGGCACATGAGAGCAAACGTCTTGTACTGAGACAAAAGCTAGTAAAATCTGAAAATGGTCATTTATTTTGCAGTAAATGGAGAGTAGTCATACAATAACAACTTTCTGGGTCAAGTTAAAATTTAGAAAAGCAAGAGATCGGTAACAACCAAGAAAAACATGTATCAGTGTAAATCCCTGTCTTTCCATTATCAGCATTATTGATAAGCAAACACACAATATAAATAGCCTGAAATGCCTGAAATGAAAACTCTTTTAACATCATAATGAACAGCAGAAATATCAGCTTTTAGGGGATCACCTGTGACAGCTCCTCCTTGAAAGTATCATGGATACAGGAGGAACGATGGAGTAAATACCAAATGGCTGCATACTGAGCCATCCGTGATCTTTGGCGTTATTTGATCTCCCCACAGTCGGTGATGACGATTTTCTTGATAACACTGCCATCATGTAAACCAAAGGATTCCATCTTGGTGACCACGTCCATACCTTCCTTCACCTGCCCGAACGCCACGTGTCTACCATCAAGCCTGTCAAAAGAGAGACAAAAAGTGACATCGGCAAGTGATTAAAATGAGCGGCAGAGCTGAGATGACTGACTAAAGGGTTCTACACAGTACTTACCATTCCGTTTTAGTCGTACAAATGAAGAACTGGGAGCCATTGGTGTTTGGCCCCGAGTTTGCCATGGAAAGAATTCCTGCAGAGATCAAAAAGCCAACATGTAAATCAATTAAATGTGATAGTCAACAAGCTCTCGACCTCCTTTTACCCCTGATTCAATGACATTTAGGCCTGACTGTGGCAAAAAGGAAGCATGACACGAGTCAGCAACTGTGTTAGGGAAAGGCCTGTGTCACTTTTCTGAAATCTGACGCAAACTGCGATTATGTAACACCTTGAAATGAAGCACCACATAATCAGCATGTGGTTCAAGTTTATTGAAGAAAGGAGTTATTTTTGAGTAGTGTGTTGACTCACTAAAAAGTAGGTCATTCACCTGGGGATTGCAAAATCCATATAGCCAGTAGTTTTAGAGCTGCATGAGATTAGGCAGTGCCATCTAGTGGAGAAGTAGCTATATTAAAATACAGACAAAAATCTGTCAAATTATACTGTTTGGAAGCCAGCAAAGTAGCGTTTCAGCCATAAAATAAGAGCTGCCATTTGGAATTATTTTCCATATAAATTAATCCGGTCATTAGTTTTTGATTGTTTAGTCTTCAAAATGTCAGAAAAAGGTGAAAATGTTCAAAACCCCCAAATGTGATACAGGAACTAGAGAATACTTTTAAATGATTTTTCTTAAAAACATTTTTGCTTGATAAATGACACGTATAAATTGACAAGTATAAGTTTTCTGTCCATCTGTTATTCGATTAATTGACTAACTGTTTCAAAATTACACAAGGGCCTCCCAAACCCATACAAATAACAAATGTGGTTTTTGTTTTCTTACAGTCACCCACTTAAAACACGTTTATTGGCCCACAGAGCCACAAAGCTGCAAGCAGTAGCAAGTGCGCATCAGCGGTGGGTGATAGCTGAAGACCAGTTTGTTCTGTCCTCTAAACCAAGATCAAGTGGTCTAGTAACTGTGTAAGTGAAGCTGTGGAGATCTACCTGGACCGGTGTGTTTTAATTTGAAGTTCTCGTCTCCGAACGATTTCCCATATATAGACTTCCCTCCTGTGCCGTTGTGTTTAGTGAAATCTCCTCCCTGTCATAACAGAAAACATACCGTCTCAGCGGAGAACCCGGCCAACACTTGGCACCTCATGGACACTCTCTTCACTGTGACTCCTACCTGACACATGAACTCAGGTATGATCCTGTGAAACACACACCCCTTGTACCCGAAGCCATGTTCCCCTGTGCACAGGGCTCTGAAGTTTTCTGTTTGAATACACTTGTTTTTATTAGTACCAGCACAGGAGCTCTTTAGAATATGCACGTTTGATATTCAGCAGTTATGACTTGAAGATAAACGTGTACCTGCAGTCTTCGGCGCGACATCCGCCCTCAACTGCAAGACAACACAAATCACATTCAGCATCACGGATGAACGTTTACACGAAGCAATGCACTGCCCTTTCTCTGCACACACCCGACCACGGTGGGACGTGCCGCGGGTGGGAGCGAGGTCTTCGGGAGAGGCTAGCTAGCTACCTCGATGACTATTCTTCCGAGAGGCTCGCCGTCGGCCTCGATGTCCAGAAACACGACCGGGTTCTTCTGGGGACCGGAGGCAAACAGCCTGGCGGCGGCGATGCCCAGCGAGCTGTATCTTATGCGGCTTTTTATTTGCATCATGGCTGCACAGCTGACGGGGTAAGGAGAACCCGCAGGCCATGGGAGGTGCTGGTGTTTACGTATGACGTCGTCTTCTTCTTCTTCGTCGTCTTCTTCTTCCTCTTCTTCTTCTTCGTGGTTTTTTACGGCAGTCGGCACCCAAGCTGTTGCGTTACCGCCACCCTCGGTTTTTACATTCACCCCCTGTGTCCATTCATCTAAAGGCCGTCTTCCCAGTCCGCTCGCTCTTAAAGAAAAAGAACAAAAAACTAAACTAAATAGCCACTTCCTCCCTTAAACACCGTCTTCTGACATTATCCTCTACCCTAAGTATGGTTTTCCGCAGCTGCGTCACCGTTCCTCGTCTCTCGTGTGTAAATTCCCTGCGTGTTATACCGTGCGTCGCTGCGACCGATCCACCCCTAATGTCGCCGATGTGGTCTACGACCATACAATTCAGCCGTTAACACATCCGAACAAGCTGATGGGCTTTACCTCAACATCAAAACAAACAAACAAAACCCCACTGCGACCGCTGTCTCTTTATTCGCCTCTGCTTTCCCGTATTTCGTGGGGCCAAAGGGGCTCTTTCCTTTTCCCGAATCCGCTTTACTATGCAGCCACCGTACCTCTGTTTGTCACACGGTCCGCTAACTCACAGATGTGCACCGTCAAGGCGGCAGGTCTGTCGTTTCCAGACCTGCTGCCCAGTTCTTTCCTGGGTTTCCTTACTGGAACAATCCTCCCCTCATCCCACACTTTGTTGCACGGCCTCAATCATTTCTCCAAAACTTTTTGCACTTGGGTGTTGTAACATTGCTATGAGATGTTTCATCTTTATCGGGTGCGGTGTCTCCCGTTTTACCCACTGCCCCTCTTAATAATCCCGTGTATTACGAGGGGCACTGAGCACCTTGCCCACCGTGCATATCACCTTTTCCACTTAAGAGCCTCCATGTTTTCAGACTTTGTTCTCTCTGCCTCCGCTTTGCGTTCCGAGGTCATACCGACGTATGCTGTGTTTGGGTGAAACACGCAGCGACACCTGGAGGGAGGTTTAGGAAACGCTTCCTAGGCGTCCCTGATCACGTTTCATCGAACTTTAGAACTGCGTGACGTGATCACGGCTACACCGTCTCCACGGCAACGCTCTGTGCACTCCATTCACCGAGGAAGACCAGGAGATGTGGCTGAAAGCCCTGAGTCAACCCTCGTATGAGTTCTGGGAGAATTTTTTCCTCGGATCAGCATCGCACCTTTAAGCCCAGCTTTAACTATTTTAAATCAGTGGGAGCTATGAAGAGGAAAAAAAATTCCGACTGATTCAAGAAAAACTGATTTAGCTGCTGAACTAATATTTTTGACATTTTTTCTTATTTATCCTTTGTCTTTGAATAATTTTTTTGAATAATCCTGAGTAATATTTTACTTGTGCCAAATTATTAATGTAATTCCGCAATATAAATGAAAAGAACTTAGATTGGATGAAGATGATGCAGTTAATCAGCTATTTATTTAGATTTCCTCTCAAGTTCTATAGAAATGCGAGGCCATTGGAGGACTGATAACCTTTGCCAAATTTGCAATGCTCCGCTCTGTCAGTCATATTTACATTTCAAGGAGCATTGAAAAGGAATTTTTCCATTCTGATGTCATTTGCATTTGTGCAAAACTGCTAATTTATTATTTTTTGGCAAACTTGAAATGTATTAGTTTATTTTAAGTACTTACTGTTCTTTATTTATTCATTCATTTATTTATTTATTTCGCATGTCACTTTTGGGCCTTGGCAGTACAGCTAAACCTTTAAATACATTTGACCAAAAGGGCTGTGTTCAACCTTGCTGCTTTCATGTATGTTCAGGTACAGGGTAGGTTATGTTTAGTTTGATGTTTTTACAACTTTATAATTCCCCTGTAAGGTGGTCATACTATATATATATATATATATAACACTACAGGAAGAGCATGATGAAAATAACAAATCTGCTCAGAATTGTCAAAAGTCCAATCTAGTTTAAATTTTGTCTTCACAGACATACAACAATTGTACTGATGATTTGACAAACAGCGATGCCTTTGAAACTGCACATGCATGATTCTCTTTACTTTTTCTACACCATGAGAGGTGTATAGTGATAATGTGAGTATCAGTATTTTCAGGTGATGCGCCCAACTACTAACTTGACCTTTGCCTTGTATACATACTTTTAATCGAGAGGGAACTTTATCATCACATCATTAGTACTGTAATCTCAGGTATATTGAAGTAATTCAGCTAAAGAATACAGTATGTAAGCTTACATTTAGTTTGACTGGAAAACGAAGCCCCTTGGATCAGTCACAAAATTGCTCAGTGTCATTTTTACAGCTCCAATCCAGTGATGGGACTAATTAATTAAAAAGCTGCTGATTATTTGCCACAGTAAATGAATCAGTCTACTCTCTTTCATTGTTAATTTCAGCTCACTCGTATAAAAGATAACTTGTTGCTTTTTTACATTTAACATTTAGCTCTTTTACTAATAAATAATGAATTAATTAATGAACTATGTAATGAACTAATTATTAAAGTGGTGAAATGTTTTTAACAGCAGACGTTTTGACCCCTCATCGTAAAAAACGCACAGGTGATACCAATAACGATAAAGGCAGTACCAGGGCCCTGAAATTCAGCCATTTATTTTATTATTGACATCTGTGCTTTTCTTACTGTGATGTGATGATCAAAATGTCTTCAGTGAAAAAAGGCCTATTGGTTATTCTGTGCTATTCCAGCCTGCAAAAACACACACTTAACATGTGTGATGATTTTTAAATTACTTTATTTATAAATTATATTTATTCTATGTCTATAAAGCTGAATATATAATAAATTATGTAAATGTATGTCAAAAGACAGGAGGCCATTAATTGTGTTTCATCTGAATACATATTTATTAGATAAATATTAGGATGTCACGTCATCTAACTACATACAGATTTGCAAGACTAAAAATCACAATGTTTTTCTGACCAGTTTAGAATATGAAATGATTGTACATAGAATGTACAAAACGAAAGAGACAACTGCCACCTGTTGTGCCAATCACTTCAGATTGTACCTTATAATATTTTGCCAAATTGCATAAAAATTATAAATTTGACAAAATTTTTTATAAACTGTAAATTTGGAAACAACCCTTACGAGCCAATCAAAGCTCAGTGTCTCCAAGTCCCAATTATACCTCAAAAGGTTTTAATAATTTTGTAGCACCTTTATAAAGTACACAGGTAATAGAGAAATACACAGAAGTTTAATATTACACAAAGGAAAAATGTCTTTTTTTCTTGGAAACCCCACGTGGGGGGGCACGTAAAGTATCTTACATAAATGAACAGGCGTGGTTAGAGAGGTCTGCACAGACACAATCAAACACATTTTCCCAATTCAATGTCTGACAGGAGGATGCAAGCTTTACAAATTCTAAATACACTATGCACACTCCCCCTGGAGAAAATGAATACATTTCTGTTAACGTGTCTCTATTTGTCATTTACATTATATACATGTATTCCATACATCCCCCAACCCCCACCCCTAACCCTCTGCCACAACCGATCCTTGTAATGCAAGTAGGAAGGGACTCCCCCAAAATTTCAATATTAATTGCATTCTCTTTCAAATCCTCAACTCAATTTTCAATGTCTGCAATCAGACAGTACAATTTGTGTCACTCAAATTGCCGGATGTGATTTTGTGAAAGGTTACAGTTACAGTTACACTGTGTAGGGAAATAAAACATCCCAATGCGGCAGTGCATTGTCTTTAACAAACATATAAACAAACACAAACAAAATCTGATCCTTCAACTGTGTTGTATGCAGGTGATTTGATCAACTCTGAAGACCAGTAAAGCCATATTTTCTTCTTCAAACAGATTATAAATCTCAAATGGGGGAACTTTTAGCCGACAGTATACAGTATATTTTAAATTCACTGATGGTACTGCATAAAATTGTGTAAACCAAATTATACGTGTCGTAAAAAACACTGGACAAAAATAATAACTTAAAACTTGAAAAATTATAAAATGTGATGAAAATACACAAATCATGTTCACACATTGTTACTAAGTATGGTTATCAAAAGATCATTATCAGGCCTCAAAACAATCCAGAGGACATTTTGCACATTCTCACTTTAAATAAAGAGGACGAGGTCACTTGTTTCCAATAATATTAAACAAATAATTTTTGGATAGAATTTGGACCTCTAAGCTGCAATCTTTTAGACAGAAAAAAAAACAGCTCATTTTTATATATACATATATGAAATAAAACAAAATAACTCACAACTTGCCTGCTGAATAATTCAGATATTCCTTTTTGCTGATGCATTGTCACAGGATAATGGAAAAACTGTACACAATACACATGTACTCAATACAAGGCCAGTGAGAGTGCATTTGGATCAATTCGTTACAATATTGGACTGGTTATAAGGGATTCTGTGTGTGTCTGTGAGTGTGTGTAGTCCTTGACAGACATACAGTACCATGTAGTTGCAGTAATAGATAGGTACAGTACTGTACAGTCACAAAGTATTCACAAAGGGTATATACAACAGCTCTGGAAACACTGTTGGATCATGCAGGATGTTTTTTCCCAAAAAGATGCAGTTCAACAGTAACAAAACGACAGAAGGAAAGATCAGTACAATCACACAGACGTTTCTATAAAATACAGTGATTTAAAATGTTCTGTAGACGTCTGTTGGATGTTGAAATCCTGCTCTTACACCAACATAATGTCCAGGGCCAGACCCTTACAAAAAGCATAGGACAACTTTGGTGACGTGTATCTGATTAATTTCAATGTGGGACAAAGATAAAACACATAAAAAAGGACAACAGTAAAAAACAGACAAACAAAAAAGAAAAAACAAATGCATTTGAAATAAAATAATAAATATAAAGACGAGAGAGAAAATTATTTGATCAAGCACATTCAGGCTGGACAAAGACAAGAGGAGCCATTGGCACACATGCACTTGTGAGCAAAATGGTGCTGAATTTGATGAGGACGAGTTAAACATTACCACAAATACAAACTGCAGACTGGGTGGAGAAAAAGAACTGAGACAGCTCTTCAAGTGGATTGTTTTATCTTTCTTCCTTTCAATATTTTTCTTCCCTCCTCTGTCTCAAACTTTCTCTCTCCCATTGTCTTTCACATACGCTCGCAGGCAAACAAAGGGGAACACACATAAACACACACACACACACACACAGACAAGTACATATATACACACACCGACACACTCACACTACATTGCACAATGTGCGCTCATTTCCTCTGTTGACACTGGAGGACATTTTAGCTCGTCCTTTCAGTGCTCTCATTCTGATGTGTTTCAGATACTCAACTATCTCACAGACACACACACACACACACACACACACACACGCAGGGAAGCCTGGGGGTCAAAGGGCATGGCATGTGCCAAAGTTTTGGAAGAACACATTTTAAACAGGATAAAAACACTCTTACAAGACAATGTTTTTCCCTAGGACATATCTTTTTTCACAAAAGGAAAATTATAATTTAAAAAAAACAAAGCTACAACACCTTTCCTAGAGCCCACAAAAGCTCCGGTCTCCTCTGTGTTGTTACACATGATGATTATAGCTGCACAGTTTTCAGTTGAAAAGTCAAAAATATCATATATATATATATATATACACAGGGGTTAAAGTGGACCAGAATGATCCGGAAGGGCGTGGGAATAATAGTTAAATAAATCTGACTGTTCATTTTTTCATGCGCTGCAGCCTGGCGCTCCTTCCAGCTGATGCCATCGAGAACCTCAAAAAGTAATGTCACCTTGCGGCCTCGCCCACACATTCAACAGACATCCTGTTTCCATTCTCGTCCCTTCCCTTCTGTGGATGATTTTTCACTTTCCTGCCCCTCTCCCCGCTGTTCTCCTGGAGTTTCAATTCCCCCAATTTACCCACGCCCTCAATTTAAAAATCTGATCGTCCACTATATTTATTAGAAATAGTATCACTGCTGTTTGTGATTGTGTTTTTTACATTACATACTCATTCCACATATTTGTCTGTTGTGTCTAAGTGAGTGAGAGATGAGCAGACACGCACACAGAAAGGAGAGCGGCCCCTCCCTTCAGATCTTCACATAAGGCAGTGGTCCTTTAAACTTCACTGTTGCGGGAGAAGCGACGCCCCGCATATCAAGGAACACATAAAAACGCTTTACGTTAAAAATTCTTGAGGATTTTATAAAGATCAGCTCTACGTGTGAATAAAAAAGAGCAGAGGAGCAGAGTCGCTTGTTGACCGGCGCGGAGAAATCCGCTTCTGGTGCGAACAGCCAGGCTACTGCACACGCGAGAACTGACATATTACGGCGCTACTGCCTCCTGTCTGAACCCGGCGTCGTGCGTGCAAGATGGCGATAAACTCGCGGTTACGGTCAGCATCTAGCTAGCTACAGAAGGGGAGCGACTGTAAGTGGTAGGTAATGCAATGTTTCAAACAGAGCAAAACAAATAACACCAAACACACAAGCTGTTTCTATGTGCAACGTGGGTCTCTGTCTTGCTAGCTAACGGTACGGTAAATCCATTTGGGAATTCATTTGAGCTGAGTCATTTTTCCCTGCTGCACCGCTACACCAGATCTTAGGGTTCCCCGGCCCACCGAATCTCACTTTAACCCCTGGTACATGTATATATATATAATATCACTTAAGTGGCCGCCAACATGGCTGTAAATGGTGTTTTTTGAGTCAAAGGCGGTGGAACTGGTGCGTGGAATCTTTACAGGAGGAAAAAAAGGGAGTTCAGGTATGAGTGGCATTCCTGCTTTCTCCCTTGGAGTTCCCAAACAGGTGCCTCTTTTTAGCCAGGCTCCTATGCCACACATTATCTGTTGCGAGACCGTGTATGTGTGTGCGTGCGTGAGAGGCCATGCTAGGAAGGTGCTATAGAGAGGTGTGGTGGTGTGTGGACGAGACAGTCACGACAGTCAAACACAGCACCAGGCGGAGGGTCTGGTGTAGAAGGCGAAGGGAAGGTTGTGTCAAAAGAGGAGAAGGTCGTCGTTGCTGTTGGCGGGAAGGTCGGGAGGGTCCAGGTATGATAGTAACTCGTCTGGGTTGGCCAGCTCTGCTGGCAGCAAGGGTAAAAAAAAAGAGGCAGAGGAGAGAAATGGGAGGCAAAGGCTAAATAAAAAAAAAAACATTTTATCTTTTCTGATGCTGGACGACTCTGAATCATGCTCAAGTGTCTGTTGAAGCTAGTGTAAATATAAACACAGAAGTGTGAGATAGAGGTCGTGAAGTGAGTGAAGTGCGGACAGTCAAACACGTCACCACTCCTGCAGGCGCCGGAGGGTCTGTAGGAAGTGCGAAGGTTGAAGAAAGAGGGAGAGAGAGAAGAGGAGTCGTTGCTGGCGTTGGGAAGGTCGCAGGGAGGTAGGTATATGTATAACTATCTGTAGTAACTGGCCAGCTCTGGAAGCAGCTGTGGATAAAAGGCAGAGACGGGAGACAATGAGCGGCAAGGCTAAATAAACTGAAAACATGTTTATCTTTCTGATGCTGGACGACTCTGAATCATGCTCAAGTGTCTGTTGAAGCTAGTGTAAATATAAACACAGCTACCACTGCTCAGAAGCAATTGGCGAGTCAAACCACAACAGAGCACACAGCAAAGAGATGAGAGCAGCTGCAGCGGACAATGTTAGCTATCAACAGGTAGCTTATGCCGCACAAAGCCGACACACTTACATCCAGGGAGGGTTCGGGCATATCCTGGGCTCCCTGAACCATCGGCCCATCTGAGGAGGGGTTAAAGTTCAGATCGCTGTGAGGGTGACTGTTCTGCCCAGGCTGCTGAGGCTGCGGCTGAGGCTGCGACTGGCGAGGCGGCTGCGATGACTGGCCACTGTGATGCAGGGGCTGCCCTGACTGGCCACTGTGATGTAAGGGCGGCCCTGTTTGGCCGCCAGGGTGGGGAGATGCATGCAAGTTCTGCTGCATGGAGTTATGGGACTGATCGGGATGGGACATCTGCAGGTGCAAGAGGGAGACAGAGAGCGAGAGAAATGGAGAGTGGAAAATAAGGGGGAAGAATTGGTGAGAGAGAAACAGAGCGAAAGAGTGAGTGGGGGGGTGGCGTTGTTGCGTGGGAAGAAGGAGAGGAAGAGCGAAATGAGTTCCAGCGTGAATAATATGGAACAGGCCTTCTAAATGGAAGCTGTGATCAGCAGACATGTACAGCTGCAACATTATACGGTGACATGAGCATGTGAGCATGACTGAGCACACATGCTGGCTAGAGGCACAGGCTGCACCTTGTTCAGACAACAAATCTGAGCCTCTGTTTTCACTATGGCACAGATTTGTCTGGAGATTTTCTTCTACAAACTGAGGCAACAAATTATGCTATTGGGCAAATTAAAGTAGATAAATAAGAGACATCAAACTTAAAAGTCAGACCAAACATAATCCTAATTCAGACCAACTAGATTGTATAGATATACATTATTCCTATAAACACACTTCGTTGGTGTAATAGCATGGGAAAGCAAGCAGAACCCCCGGAAGTCGACCCAACTTACTGCATCGTTCATGCCATGGTTAAGGGACTTGTCCTGGGAGAGGAGACCACCAGGCCCATCTGGGGGGTGAGAGAGCTGGGGGCCATGGATGAAGTCATTCATAGGGGGGCCTCCACCACCTCCACCTCCACCTCCTCCAACTCCAGCACCAGAGGGGTTCCCGTGAGGGAAGTCAAAGTTCCCTTGGCTGTGGTAACTGTTGCCTTGAAGGAAAGAAGAACAAACACTTTTTATCAAAAGGCAGACTGCAATTTGGCTTTGCTGACTTCTTTGATGAATCCTTGTTGTTGCAAAAAGTTATCTTTTCAGAGTGGTTACATAACGGGGATGCGCACGTTCCATTTTTTTTTCTGTTATGAAACATTTATCAGAGCAATGAGCTGACAACATTTTAAAACAGGTTCGGCATAAAGCTCTGCTTGAGGCTGTTTCTTTGTTTAATGCAATAGAGATACATCAGTGGTTCCTGTTGTAAAATGCAGAACAGCTCACTTTTCCAACAAATGAGCTGACTATCCTGTTATTTATCTACACAGCAGGGTCCTGGCTGCTTTTTATTACCTGCTCCGGGGTAATCTCCCCCGTTGCCACTAGTATGTTGACCAGGGTGTGGGGGGTAGGGACTGGGACCTGGTCCGGGGCCAGGTCCAGGTCCTGGGCCAGGACCAGGCCCTAGCTGGGCGATCATCTCCATCACATTGGGCATGGTCATCTGACTGGGGCTCATGGTCTTAAAGCGTTTGGCCAGCGGCCCGTCGGGGTCCTCTTTGATATGTAGCTCAGACTTAATGGGGACAGGTCGCCAGCTACATGTCGGGTCTATAGTGACCTCCTCAAACTCTGAACTGTTGGAGGAGAACGTAAATAGTGTTGGTTAGGTTCTGAAATAATGGACTAAAAATGAATGGTGGATTTAGCTGTTGAAAGAGATGAAACTTACTTTTGGATGGCATTGAGGATTCCCCACATGTACTGGTCCACCTCCAGACCTTCTAATAATGCTGTTTTACTGAAAGGAGAAAAAAAGTATAATCTAGTAGAGGCATTCCTTATTAGTAATCCCATCCTTGAATCACCCCCAAAGACGAACAACTTTTTACTTACTTGCACACAGGACACCTCCATGTCCCCCTCTCACAGTTGAGCTGTAAGTAGGACTCCAGATCAAAACACTGTGGAGAACAACATCCCAAATGCTCATTAGAATTAGAATTATTTTCTCCTATTCGCAGTGACGTGGCTTTTTTCATTAACAAACATTTACTGGCTCTTTAAATCCGAACAAACCTGGACATGTTTGCAGTCATGCCCTCGTGCCGGTAGCTGGATGCGTCGGAAGGTAATGGGACATTTCAGCGACACTTTAATGGCCGTCTGCTCAACACCGTCTTCCCCGTTCAGAGTGGTGTTGCCTGCTGAGGCCGCTACACTACTGAAGTTCCTCTTAACTAAGAAGATAAAGTGTTTGAGATGGAAGGTGAACATTTGCAGGTGTACGTCAAGAGATATTTTAAAGACAAACGTGAAGAGAAACAGGTGTGCGCCTGTGTAATTAAGATGTACTTATGCATATTAACTACGCTAAGAGACAAAATGAGCCGTACTCTTGGTGATGCAGTGTTCTGCAGGAAGGAGTCTCTTCTTCAGGAGCCCCTGGAGGACGGATCGCACAGATGGCCTGTGGACCAGCTGCAGCACAAACAGGTGGGACTGGGAAAGCAACACAAGAACGTGAAAACAAGCAGAATTAGCACAGAGAGTTGAACCTCAAGTCTATTCCGCGCATATACTGAACATAGTTAAATCATTTGTGTGAAAATCATCCTAGCTCATGTTTTTGTTGAATGAAATAATAACAATTCTATACTGTTAGAATTAATACATTGTCCTGATAGTGTGTACTCACACAACAGCAGGCGGTGACTGTAATCTGGATGGTGTTCCTCCCAGGTTGGCATACGTGCTTAAGGTGCAGGGGTTTGTGGGAGGTTTTGTTGTCTCCCCTCTCAATTGTGAGGGGCGTGGCGTTGACGCTGACCTGGACGGAGGCAGGCCAGTTGGTGTTCATCTGCCTGTCTTCATGGTGGTAGCACTTAAACTGCAGCTCAAGGTCTGACCTATGGGAGTAACAGGACAGAAGAGTCAGCGGTCAGTGTACTTCTCTAAAAGAGCTGAAAAAGTTACAGCTGAAAGATTCATAATTAGGGATGAATTTCATTCTCTTTAGGTTACATCCATCACATTTATGTGGTGTTATCAGAACAACAATACTCTCCATAATTCTTTTACCTAAAACAACGACAGAAATGCAGACATTTAATAATGAAAGTATTATAGCAAGTGTTGCAAATATTAGATACACGTTCTATTAATGATAGAACTTTCAGTTAATTTTTAAAGAGGATCCTGTGCTGTGAATTGCAACGATACTTCATATTACACAGGGCAGAACTGTCTTAACCTTGAGTGAATGACCAAAAGCTTCTGCTTTTTAGCAGAATGTGTTAAGATATTTCTCTGTACAGAAAGTTGCTTTATTGCAGGAAAATTTTTGTATTCTGCAACATGTGATAGTTGTATAGGACTGCGCATTAATAAGAGCAAATGTGCAAATATAATGAAGGAAGAGCTCTTTGCCATGGTTCTACCTCCACATGAGGGTCTGGTGGACGGACGGTCGAAGGTGGAAGACGTGGTTACTGACAGCCAGGTTGTGCTCCAAGCGGAACGGCTCCAGCACCACTCCATCCCTGACTGGGAACGTCAGCCGCAGCTCCTCGTTGGGGTTGGCTGGGAGAGAAGAAAAAACAGGGGGGGTCCACTTTTAATCTAACACTGCTAAAGTCGAACAATGTGTCAGGTGAAATAAAGGAGGCACAAGGATAAAAGTCAACAAATGCCTCAAATATACCAGTTGTTTCAGGACTGCAGGGGTACTCACTTGGAGGGGGCGGAAGTGCTGTCATATTTGGTTTCATGTCGGGTGGAAATGGGGGTTTCACATCCTGGTTTGGCGACAGGTACGGAGGAATACTACTTCCCGGGGTCATAGGGGGTGTGGGGTTACCAGGGACGGGGGAGTGGGGGTAGTTACTGGGCCTGGGGGGCTGTAAAATGCAGGAAAGTGCAATGATGAAAACATCCTTATAACTCATTTCACATACATGACTGAGTCAAATTTAGCACCAAGGTCTTGGCATGATATAATTAATAAAATGGAACTTTTTTTTGGATAGGAAGTGAAAACATACCCCATTGCCTTGACCGTACGAGTATCCGCCTCCAGAGAAGTTGGTGCTCTGACCATTGAAGGGCTCTTGCTGTAGAGGAGATAAAAAGCAATAATACTTTGATATAGTTTTTACAGTACAAGGCATATAGCATGTAGTTTGTTCCAAAATGCGCTATAAAATGTCCAAGAGTAGGAGTTGGTTGTTGTAGAAAATGGACACACGGATAAGTGGTGTGGCATCACAGACCTTATAATACTGGCCCATGGGCATGCCAGGTGGGTACTGTCCCTGGCCCTGCTGCCCTGGCATCCTTTGGCCGGGGTAGTTAGGAGAGGGCAGCGGCCTGGAGGCATTTGACGTGGGGTACTGCCCCTGCTGTGGTGGGAACTGACTGTTTGGCCCATACTGCTGACCCCCGTAACTTGCCTGGAAGGTGAAAGTGAAAGGAAAAGACGTTAAACACGTGCTTTAGGTGCTATAGGACACATTATCTCCGGACTGATCTTTCCACTCACCTCCCCAGGATATGGCCTCTTCATCCCCTGCATGGGCATGCCCTGTCGCGGTCCAGGATACCCTTGCTGAGGCATCCTTTGGCCGTGAGCCCCAAAAGGCCCCATGCCTGGGGTTCGAGTCTGGTTCATGCCCATGGGAGGCCCACTCATATTAGGGTTGCTCATGGCTGATCCCATGCTGGCTGGATTCATACCTCCAGGGGGGCCTCGTGGACCTGGCTGGTTCATGAACTGGCTATTGTAGGCCTGAGCGGGGCCCATTTGGAACGATGAACACATCTGGAGGCGAAACAGAAGGTTTCAGCATTTAATATGATTATCTTGAGTCTGTAACAGGTGGCTGGATAATAGGTTGCTGTGTATATTTGTACTTTACAGTCTACTCTGGTAAGTGGTTGCAGCTGTAAACATGTTAGCCGGTGTGTATTGTACCTGTCCATACTGGTTCATATCTTTATTCTGCGTCTCTTGCAGAGCTGCTACCGTGGCCGTTGCTGTGGCCGTTGCCGTAGCAGCAGCGGCAGCGACAGCAGCTGCTGCAGCAGCGGCGGCCGGCTGAGTGAAGTCACCGGGAGGACGTGTGTGGGAAGTCATTCCCATACCTCCTGGAGGGGCGTTTGGGCCTCCAGAATAACTACAAAAAACACAGATCGGATGTTTTAATCATTATAGTAAATTTTATTGCTTGATCTTTTTTTTTTAAAAACAGACTCATATCCAGTTTCTTACCTTCCGCTGTATCCTCCAGGACCTCCAGGGTAGCCAGCCCTGCCGTACATGCCCTGCTGCATGTATGGTTGGTTGGAGCCTCCTTTGTTTGGGAATTGTTGCTGCTGAGCACTGAACTGAGGTGAGTTGAGCCCTGCTGCACTCGAAGACATACCTGATCCCATAGGGTTACCCCCAGGATTCATGGGGTTATTGCTGTTTGCCATTGGGTTACCCAGCACCTGGATTTAACAAAGCATCATACCGGCAGATAACATATCCATTAGGTTTGTAAAACTCACAAAGCCGACAAACCTTCTGAGTCAAGCATGGACTGTGTACTATATAATTACAGACTGGATGCTGTTCATGCATGGACATACCTGACTCTGTGACGTGTTGGTCACGCCCCACACTGTTGTAACCACAGACAATGACCCAGGGGGCTGGTTGGTATTTTGTTGCCAGGGGACAGAGTCATAGGGAAAGGATCCATCACTGGAAAGTAGATGAAAACACAAACATGGGCCTGATGTCACTTGAAGTTTAAACTGGCCAGGAAAAGAGTCAATGGAAAGCCAAAGGAGGTGTATATCCATCCAAAAATGTGAATAATTTGGGAATTCTTCTTGCCAAAATGTTAGGCAATTTGGAAATGTTTGGCATCCAATTTGAAAACACGTTTTCAGCCAGGATATCTGCTAATGGCTGCACAGTGAGATGAGTAAAATGCTCCAAATGAGTTCATACGTTGCATGCCCACACACCCCAGTATAAGTTAAATGTGATTCAATTATTTCTTTGTTGAAAACTCTTTGGATATGGATAGGTAGACTGCAGTTGGAATCTTTAGCATTCAGATTTTAACAATTATCAGGGCAAAATATGAGAGTCTTTAACATAAACAAGCTAAATTCTCATGGAGAGAGGCAAGTGGCCAGTGGAGTGGGAAGGAACTGCTGTTTTTGGAGAGCAGTTTGTTTTTGCTCAGAGGTTAGCTCTTGGAATGGATGACGTGTTCAATATTTCCTCATAAAGGCACAACATTATCCCTAGGTCCTCGGCAGAGGCAAACAGGACTCTTGGCTAACTCCAAGCTTTCTTCGAGAGAGAGAGAGAGCAAGAGAGAGGCATGAGCACACAATGTTCTTCAAAAACATTACTTCATAGCACACTTCCCTGCTGGCTTGTCCCTCCACCCCAAATCACCTCATCCCCACTCTCCACATTCTGGCTCTTCTCCAAAAAATGGAAATCCTCTCTGTCTTGGTGTGTCCATTACATAAGGGAT
This sequence comes from Xiphias gladius, assembly GCF_016859285.1. Classification (NCBI taxonomy): domain Eukaryota; kingdom Metazoa; phylum Chordata; class Actinopteri; order Istiophoriformes; family Xiphiidae; genus Xiphias; species Xiphias gladius. The sequence goes on from NC_053410.1 coordinate 12,922,934, forward strand.
AATCTTGAATTCAACGCTTATTTAATGAGGGATAATAAAGACAGACCCACTATTGCACCTTAACTAAGTCAACCTTATTTATCTTTAATGAATTAGTTTGCCACGCAGAGACATCCCCTTGAAAGAGCTCTGGGAAAATAATGGCAGGTATTCATTTGTCAGTTCTGGCACCTTGACCACTTAGTCTTATCATTCAAAATCATTAATTGCAACAACATCTTTTTCTTTTCTTTTTCCTCTGTCTCTTTTGTTTACATTTCTTTAACGTAACATTTGATGGATGTATGTTCCTCTTTTTGGATGGAGAAAAAGAGGAACATCTGCAAGTTCTTGGTCGTTTTTGAGGTTGTAGTTTGTTGCAGTCCAAAAGACAAACATTGCAAACTATGGCCAAAAAACTGAGCAGAGAAAAGCTACCCTAGAGAATCTACTCTATGGTTGCACTAAAAGGAAAATCTAATAAAAATATTTGAATAATCACAATTTAAATTAAACGTATGGAATGTATATGATGTGTACTACATTCAGTGGGGAATAACTAGAAGCAAATCGGTAGCAAAAGTTGTCTTAACCTAATTTATTCGAATGTAAGTGGCTTATATCTACAGATTTACAGCTGCACTTCACAAATTTTATTCAGTACAGTTTTTTTGCCCTTGATACTCTTCATTGTACACTTTTTTTGTGGAGGGGGGCCATTATGACTCCAGGAAAAAGCTTAATTTTGTTCGTATGATGGAAAATAAGTAACCTTGAACAGAATTGAGAATATGTGTTTGATGCACAATAAGCACAGTCTTGATTCAAGTGACAGGAGATGTCGCAAAGACTCTCCACTGACCTGTGCGTGAGGCCGGGCTTCATGCTGCTCATGCTGGGCTGCATGGGGACTTTTCCCTGCGGTTCGTTCTGCCTGTTCTTCTGGTGACGCAGCAGGAGGAGACGACCCAGCTCCTCGCACCACGACGACAGCAGGGCTGCAAGGAGGACACACACATATGCACATGTGTTAGGGTTAGGGGTTAGGGTTAGTCTTTTCTCAGCGCACATTTTGTCTTGCATGAGCATGGGTCTGAGCTGTTTATTTATGGTACATTAAGCGCATGTTTAAGGTTCTATATGTGAACGATCGCATAGAAAACAACTCCGTTTTCCAACTTCCCTTATAACACACTTTTAAATGTGAACCTCTAATGGATAGACTTACCCTGCCAGGTGTCTACCCAGTACATTATACTGAATTGTATGCTTGTGTCCAGAGCCATTCAGCCTGACGTTATTGCTTTAGCCTCCAGGGGGCAGCATAACTCAATAAACCTATATCGATTATTTGACTGTGTGGATTTGATAATAGTTATAATCAAACCATCTCTAGCTGGAGTATAAAATGTAAACTGAGATGAAATAACGCCTGAGAGGCAGAGACAGGACGACTGGGATTACCAATATGATCTATGTAGGAAGTAAGAAACTGCCATATCTTTACTCTCCTCCTATCACTGTGCAGCCTTCTCATCCTCTTAATAAAGACAAGTGTTGAGATATCTTTTCTTCTGCTAATGATGTACCAACAGTGCCTATCATCTTGTCTTTCTTGAATCAATCAAAGTTATGTGGCTTGTTTAGACACACCGTCTCTTGAAAGTTGTTGAGTCAAGCTTCAATTTAAAAACGAAAGGTTATAGCCTTTTTAACTTAATTAAATAATTTAAGAGGCTATTTTTAGCTTTGTAGACCCAGATACACCAGCTTTTAGGAAGTGCTGTTTCCAGGTTTGGGGTTTCAAGATGAGTTTCGAGATCAGTTTTTGAAAATGTTGGTGAAGAAAAATGAGAGGGCAGAAATACTGTGTCTGAGCTTTGAGCAGTCGGGGACACTGAAATTGGCATTGCATTGTGAAGATGTACAAGGCGAAGGCCTTGTAAATTAAAAACATTGTTGAAAACAGAAAAATGAACCAATTTTAGCACTCTGAAGTGAGTTGTGCCATCTGTAACCTGTGCATTACAATTTAACAAGTCTTTATTGCTTGAGCTAATGTATTATATTTTCTGAATGATAATATGTGATCTGAAAGGTGAGTATTAAGAAAGGAGGTAAAAAAAGAAGACGGGGGGAGAAAAAAAGAGAGGAAAGGAATGAACAAAGCAGAGAAGTGGTAACATTTTATTTTGGAGGGTGGATAGAGCCAAGCCTCCTAGTTAAAGAGGAATTATTCCACCCTGCCATTACAGAGAGCTTATCTTCCCACTAAATCACCACCTCCACACAGAGGGACTGTCTCTTCAGCTCGCAACCCACCATTTAGACCTAAAGATCAGCTCCGAGCACAAGTGATGGAGTCACTCGGAGAGGGAGAGACATAGAGAGGCAGAGGAAGAAAGAGAGCGGTGGTGACTTAGCGTATCAGTGTGGCTACAAGCCACTGAAAACAAGCTGCCAAGGCCAGAAGTCATTCATAATAGAGCGAGGTTCCGCTCTGGGCATCGTGCATATTTAGCAAGCTTAGTACAGTGTACATGACCTTGTTCTCACCCCTGCCAACACCATCAGACACCCACAACTACGCTACCACACTCCTCTCACTTCATCTCTGTAGTCGGCATAAATACCCTTCTCACACACTGTGCACACCTACATTCCTCTCAGTCATTTTTTTTTATGTTCTCTGTTGGCAACTTTAATACTATTCTGATTCATCTGTCTAAACTATTATTAATGTTTTTTTTAACTTCACTAATGGAATCCAGCCAACAAAAAATAAGAACGCAGAGGCATGGCCTCTGTCTCGTTACACCTCTCTTGCTTCACCTCTTTCATCTTTCCATTTATTCCTGGTTCATTCACATTAAAGCCTTGTAGTTAAATCATACACTTTCTACTGAAGGCTCTACCAGCTACCCGGTGGAGACAAGCTGACGTCAAAGGCTCTGCGCTAAAAGCCGTATTCACTCTTCAGTCTTCCACAGTCATAGAAAAGCTCCACACTGCTTATTAAAACTATGCAGAGTGTAAAAAGATGCATGACCATGATATATGATGCAGCTGCAGTTGAACCACTGATATTCCAAGATTGATTTACGACATATGAAATGATACCCTTACTTCATGATGAGAAAATTCTCAGCAGCTGAAATAGAAGAGATCAGTTCAGTTTTTGTGAAATTATACTAGTTCTTCTCCTCACACAGAGGGGAGTGACCTCAGGGATGTTTTTCTTATGTCTCTGCATGCAGTTTGAAAGTTTCAATGGTGAGTTAAACATAGCTTTGTCCAAACACTGGATATCTAGAGGATCAAGTAGCAGCTCTGCAGCTTTTCAGTGCCATACTGATGATGTGTTGACATGACAGTTTACAGTTGGCTAAGAAAGTATAGAGATTGTAGCTACAGTATGTGGAAGTGTTGCCTGAAGGTGCCTCACTACCAGCACTGGCGGTTTGTAGTTGTTAGTCTAGTATAACGCTTTTTTCTTCCTGAGTACACACACAATTCCAACGACAACATTATAATTTGAAACAACTGTTGCTACCTGTAGGAGTCTGTAAAAAGGAGTCAGCTGGAAGTTGCAAGTAGTATTTTTTTCGTTGTTGATAACATTTGTGTCTTTTTAAATATGGAAATTACCTCATAGTTTACTTAGACGTGCCACCTCTCTGTGGAGACATTTAAAGGTGTATTTCTCTACCTCTGAACTTCAAGCCGAGGCCTCCAAATCCAATCATGACTGCGTAAGAAGACAAATAATTTTAAAAAATCCACCGAACCAAACTATCCCTTTAAATACATGGCTAAAAACAGAGTTAGTGCTCGGGGTGACTGCAGTAACACTCAAGCCTTACAGTCTGAAGCTGCAGTGTTGTGTTGAGGTGTTTTCATTGGATACTCTGAAATGGGCCTTGACACAGTGCCCTCTTCCTAACAAGTGGTCTGTTCTGTCCTCTGCCAGCAAACAGAGAGCAGAAAGTACTGTAAGCTGATTTTAGAAGCTCTCCTGAATCCTCCTTGAACAGCTCCATTTCTCAGCTGCAGCTTTTAATCGAGTAATGCCCAGAGACATATGAGTCCTCCGCACCCAGACTGTGCTTAATGCTGTATGGCTGAATGATAGCAGAAACCCTGGCTCATTCTCGCCTCACCTCAGCCCCTCTGGGAGCAGCAGAGCGGGAGAGTAAGCCCTGGTAGCAGGCTGCAAGGCCCCTTTACTAATGACAGAGTGTGTGTACAAGTCCTCTTTTACAAGGAAACCTCAATGCTAATTGCTAAGAACTCTGAGAGTGCCATGTGTGTGTGCAAGCATCTGTGTGTGTCTGTGTGAGACAAAAGTCTTCTGCTACCGAGCATATCATTTGCCAGTTTAATCATGACAGATTGCTAACTATCTACTTACCAACAGAATTCAGTTAGCTGCATGATGGTGAACCCACTTTGTTGATAAATAGCTGACATGTTTTAAATGTGAAGCCCCAGGTCTGCCACATCAGTACATCGGGATTGGGAAGGTGACTCAGACCCCCTCGCCTCTCCATGAACTGCTGTGGCCTTTAGCAAGGCAGTTGATACTCAACTCTTTCATTGGAGATGCAGAGGCAGGACTATCATGATTCTGGACAATTCCCAGGTATGAATAACTGAGCAGAACTTGTTATGTGATGACACAGAAAGGCTTCATTTTAGTTTTACCCTGCAATTTGCTTATACGGGAGAGAAGAACACTGTAATATGGCCTCATTTTGTGCCATTGCATGACAAATGCCAGCGATGAAGTGGACTTTCTTCTGCTGAAATGGCAAACTCAGTGGGTGCAAACAGATTTTATCTCTCTCCCGCAACCTCTCCTGCAAAAAGTAATTTTGTGGCTCGTGACATCCTCTGTGTTAAAAGGGCAGCAGAGCTCACGGAGCACAGAGCACATATGAAAGTGTAAACGCGGTTATATGCTATGTTAACATTAGCACGAAAATTAGAAATGAAACTAAGTGCTGAACTTTTCACGTAGCAAAGATGACATTTAGTGTTGTACTGGATAACATGACCTCACTTTAACGTTGTTGGTATCTTGCGATCAAGCAGAGTGAAACATCACTGACCGACAAGCTAACTTTCATATGAATAATATTATCTACTTCTTAAAAAAATGTCAACCAGCACAGGTGTCACCCAAATAACAGCAGCACTCAAGTAAAAGAATAAAAAGAATCAGCTCATGTCTTGATCATTGCGGTGAATTTTATTTGTAACTATTTGACTGACAAACCTTTTGATGATTTTTCATCATCAAAAAACAAACACATCGCATTTTATTTTTTGTTTGTTTTTTTGACACATTGCACTCCAGTGAAATTCAGCGCAGGAGGAGTTGATCTGTTTTCTAGTAAGAATGCATTAGAGTCATCCACTACCATATCATGATACTGATATGGCGCCAGTGATATGTTACTGATATGATATCATGTAGCAGCTGTAGGGCTGAGCTCTGTTGTTGCATTTTCAAATTCATGTTTTACGTGCTACGTCCAAGAAACCTGCTGTAAAGGAGATGGTACATGTGGCTGTTGGGGCCTAATTTGTCTGGATGATAATACAAAACGAAGATTGGAGGCAATGAATGGCGCTGAAGGAGTTTTGCAAAACAGAGTGGAGAAGGAAGATCTTTCTTGTAGCCGCATGAACTACTATATTCACCTCAACCCTGAGATGTCACTGTGCATGCTCCTCTTCCTTTGATGTTGACGGTGGCAACTGCAAAGTATAAACTTCGAGGCTCATTTATATAGCTAACTAGGTTGGTTTGCACAAAAGCCCATATGTAAGTTCGTGTCATATTCTCCAAGAGCATTGTGCTTAATGTGCAAGATTTAATCGGTCTGAATATAGCAAACAAACTGTCAGACGAAATGCACGTCCCTGCCCTCATTCTGTACATCCTCACATAACCTCTGGCCCTGAAATGACTAAAAATCTGGCTATCATGGCTGTCACCAACACTTGTCACACCAGGCTTTGACAGAGACATGTGGTACTGTGCATGCAGCTCTACCGGGGTTTTGTTGATCACAACACAGACAAAAGAGAAAATACTACATGAAATACTACACTTTCTGAGCATGAACACTGCAGAATTAGACACAAAAGCCTTCTGAGACAATGTGTGGGATGATAAAAAAAAAAAAGAAGCAATTTATAATAGATATCATAGGCAGAGGTCTGTAAAACACTGACAGGTAGGTCTATGCTCTGAGTACAAAATATTATGCAAAAGAAAAATATGGAGGGGATATAAAATCCTGTGAAATAAAAAAAGTCATGCTTTTTGCAGAAGTGTAATGGAAGCCATTTAAGCAGTCAATGATATCCCCCATCCTGCCCCCTCTCTGTTCAGCCAACTTCTTCCAAGAGAAGAGCATATCAAATGGGCTTTAGTCTCAACAGCTTGGAGGCAGAACAACTAAAACATGCCCTGCTGAGAGACAGCTCTGTGTCAGAAATCACACTCAACCAAAAACAGGCCTTTAATGTAACTAACTGTTCACACATATCAGAATATTCCAAATGTGAAACGGCCTCTAACTTAAAAACTTTTTTTTTTTTTTTTTTTTTTTTAATTTAACCGACTCTTAATTTTCTTCTTTTATTTCGTTGATTTGCATTGGTAAAACAATGGAGTCTTCTCGTCTGTCTGGTTTGACAGAATTCCATCTGTATCCTCTGGCAGTGCACCAGATATGAGGACGGACGGGGGAAAGGATGGATGGAAGGATGCTAGACAAGAGGACAGGTGGAGATGGAGGGAGAGGGCAGTTCCCCTCCTCCCCGGGATGTGTGTGGGTCACAAGCCAAAGAAATGGTACAGCCCAGAAGGGAGGGTAGCTCTACCTGAGTCACTCTGACATCTCCTGCAGGTGCTGGTTTCTGTGGGGTTCAAATTGCACATTTTTAAACGGGGCAGAGTTATAAGAATCAGCATGAACACCAAACATAATGCAGTATGACGGCTAGATCTGACTAGAGGTGTATAATGTTGGCGCTCGGGTGGGAAATGAGAGATCTGCGTGTCGCATGTGGCCACAAAAAACAACACACACAGTCTGTTACATTTTTAATCTATTGTGGGGGCATGTCTAGTGAAACTGATCTGGACTGAGAGCCTCTACAAAGATTAACATTTCTTAGCATAGTATTTATAGCAGCTTTAAATGGTCATTATCGTTAGTCAGATACTCTGAGTTAGTGTGCTGTTTTATAAGGAGTCACAAACAAAGGAAAAGCACTAGGACGCTAAGCTCATATCCTTTGTATGTTACTTGTGTATGTCCCTTTCCAAATCTATTTAGGAAAGGAATGACAGGTCTTAAACATTTTCCCAAAATTATTTATAATCCCAAAGCACTTTTAGACCTTAAAATGCTCCCGGTGTTAGTTTTCTTTCCCTCAACTAACTGTTGCAGCTCTACTCGATGTCGTATTTTTTTGTATCCTGTGACGCCACTGCATCGAGTGACATAACAGACCACATCAGTTACACAGCACTGCTTTGCTTTGGGTACATTTTTTATGACAGGGGTTATGGCATTGACCTACGGACCTGACCTACATCCTGGCTGGAATATGAAATTCGGTTGGCCGGTGTATCTGCGTCAGATGCTCGGCCAGGCAACAGGTCCTGCTTACAGTACTAAGCCTGGACTCACGACCTTCCACATCTGTATCAGAGAACTGTCACAACATTCGCAGTGATCCAACATATGATCACACACCCATTATCCACATCTGAGTCACACATACTGTGCGGTAAATATGCACAGCTGCACTCAAAAGGTATGTAAAAGTAAAGAGGGAAATACACATTCACACACAGGTATGTGTACACAAGAATATGTACAAAAACTGAAAAACAAATGCAAAGTAAATATGGAAACTGTGGTCTGTTAGTGAGTAAACAAACACAGTCAGTGTCTTGGCGTTGTGAAGATGTGCTTAAACAGTAAAGCACTTCACACGGCTAGGAAGAACGTCAGAGAACGGCAAGCTGTGAATGAACCGCTCTTATCAGCCATGCTCAGCTCCTCACCACTTGAGGGGAACTAGTAAATATCACATGCCTAATTATGACCAGACACGCTTGTCCCAACTTCCCCAATGTGTCTTCCATCTCACACTGTTGTTCCTTCAATGAAATCATGAGGGTGAAAAACAAAATCAAGAATTCTGAGATTTCCTGGGGCTGCTTTTTCATAATATAAGATAGTGATTAAAAAGGGATGAAATTCTGGCTGTGGTCCTTTTACAGGTGATTTAACAAAGGAATAATTTCTTGAGTAGTGGCCATGAGAAGATGTCAAAACAGTTTGACTGAAGCACTGAACAGATATGGAAGCGATTAACAAAGAATATGACTTTAGTGGAAGTGTTTCCTGCAACACATCCTGCAAGAATACTGTGGTGCCTGGGGCACTGAGAGCTCCACCCTCACTGCTATCATTGACATCAGGTTGTCCTACCAGAAATTCCTTTCTAAATTCTCAAGCGACAAATCTAAGACAATTTTATTTGCCAACTTGTTCTCAGAGGGGAGAGGGAGGGATGTCAAGCATGACAACGATTCACAGAAGTAAACTGCAATAACAAACGTAGGCCGCACACGTACAGTTCAACGTCAAATGTCATGAATGAGTCACTAAATGCCCTGATGGGGGAAGTACTCAGTGTGCAGTAACAGGAGGTCACCAAAGTGTGCAGAGTAAGTGATACCAAGACAGCGCTGGAGCCAGAGAGAAAGGAGGAAGGCTAGAGGGGCAGAGCGGTTGCATGACGTGGTGAGGATGAGGATGCTGACGGTTTGGGCGGTTAACACCCTGCTCAGGCTAACAGGAAGTGCTGCAGCTCCACAACAGCTAGCTGGAAGCCGCTTTGTGTTTTAGTCATTTCTGTTTGCAAGAGCCATTTGCTCATTTGCTAATTACATTATCAGTTTTAAGGTTAGATTAAACACTGATGGAACAGCATGTAGCATGATGTCACTTTTATTGCCTGAGTGCCCTTTACTCATTGATGTGAAGGAAGTGTTGTTTCCCCTTATGAGGCACCTTTGACAATAATAGGTACATTAAATGCTTTCAACCACCGCGGAAAGATTTAAGCAAAAAGCAGGCCTTTTTGTGCACTGATCCCACTGCATTGTCCTCCCATGACGACACTCCCCATCCTCCCCCTGCGTCTCTCCTAATGAGTGGACAGGCAGACAGGCTCTGGCTCCAAGCACAGGTCAACAACTTAAAAAAAGAATTCACAGTGGAAAAGTGGGTCATTTTCTGCTGACACAGAAACACTAACGCACATACACTCGCACTCCCAACACCAACATGGATACATGCTCCGTTAGGTGTCATGAACTGGAAGAAGTTGTAGAATGTATGATGCTGCCTAGTCACCAGGCCTCATACAATCTTTATATCAACGACAACAATGGAAATGAGTTTGCAGGTCATTATGGCATTTGCATATGCGTTTAATGTCAACTAAACTAAATGCAAGCTGGAAAAACCACACGCATGTTTGTTCTTCTATCTTTGTGAGAGCTGAAGAATTATTTTGCGATCACATCTTATTTCTCAAACCCTAAGCATGACCCACAGTTCCCTCAAAAAAATCCAAATTTAAACCCAACTTAAACCTCAAACTTAACTCTTGCAATGCCCAGCCTTGGTACAAGACATAAAGACCAAAACATAACCGCAGTCTCAACTGTAACCCCGACCCACAAAGCCCATATATATAAGTCAAAAATTAATCAAGAAATCGCATCATCAATGTACGCCTGTGTACACTGCACACAGACAAAAACCCGCTCAGAAAAACCCTATGACAGAACAGCATGTAGGTCAACCTGTGGCCAGCTGATCTGTCCTGATCCAGTCTTCTGTGAGTGGCCAGTGCTTTAGACTACATTCGCACTAGCACAGCAGACAACATAGAAGCCCATATTATTTATGGCCTAAATCACAGTTGCAACAGGCGCAACAATTTAAAAGCACAGTTCACATTAACAGTTCTGAATTTTGACTGAACACTTTCAAGTGAAAACCAAACTAATTCAGCTTCAATTACTTCATCATCCCTCGGATTTTGCCTCATGCATGCATACACACTCAAACAACATACCAAATAGTTTTGTGCAGAGATACACACGTGGACAGCAGACACACACAAACCTACGCACACACTTACCCAGAGTGAAGCAAAGTCCCTGCACATCTCATCTCATTCCCTTCATAGTGCAGAGAAAAGACTCAAGTGTCACAAATGCTCCTGTTCCCGCAGAGGCCAGTGGCAACTCTTAAAGCTTTTGCTGCTTCCAAACCTCCTGCCTGCGCCTTATCACTCTCACTCTCTGCACATATCCCTTACTCTGCTCACTCTCTTTCTTTCTTACTTCCTCTCCCCTCTCCTGTCTTTCTCTCTCTTTTCTTTTGCTCACTGTCTTCCTCCTCCCTTGCTCTCCGAGCTGTCTTTTTCCCCTGTCCAGCGTCTGCACAATGCACATCAATTATTCAGAGGCAGTCTCCCGGTTTCTCTGGCTTATCCAATCAGAGCAGCGCTCTTCACTAATGGGCTCCTGCTGTACCTGCTACCGGCTCCAACACACTCTGGAGACGGGGGGGGGGGGGCAGAGGAGACAGCCACGGAGGAGGGAGGATGAGGGGAAGAGATAAAGACAGCGAGTCGACGCATACAAACACGAGCAGAGATAGGGAAGAAAAGGTATTCCAGTGCTTCTCACCTCAGTTGTGAGGTGCTGTTATTGATGTTTCCAGTTTAGTCTGTCTAGCGCTTCATTGCCCTGTTCCTCTCAGATGTCAGACACTGCACAAGGAAACACACATTCACACATGCATAATCCAGCAATGCGACTGCCATTTGTCAGGAAGGGCAAAAAAACAGAAGAAGAAAAAAAAGTCTGCAAGCTCAGACGACAAACTTGCATAAATGGGTGGAGCTCAATATGCTATGCAGACTGGCTGGAAGCCAATGCATGAGAGAGGAAGTGGGAGAAGAAGAAAGTACGAGACGTAAAGATCACTCTATTCAAAGAAAGAGTCAGACAAGTGGTAAATCAGCTTTATCAGAGAGGAAATTTCTTACTGCAGGACAATCTAACCTGACAATGTCTCCCTGTTTTCATCAGAGGCCACTTTGTAAATCCAATTAACAAGACACATCAGAGACTAGGAGAATATCAGAGTGCAACTGAATCAAAGAAGAGGCAGGTTGAGGGTAAGTCTGAGTTCAGCGAAATCTCTTCGCCGGCCCCTAACATAAACCAACATGGAAAAAAATAGATAAATAAAAAAGCTGGATGATTGAACAGGAACACTGTCATTGGTCTCTCTCTCCTTACCTAAACGTTGAGATGTGCTGTGCAGCCGAAGAGTGGGGAAGCCCAATGGCCTTGTGACAGCAGAGGGAAGTCTTTTGTGTGGCTTTTGTGTGACAGACACACTCAGTCATCAACAGTTTCACAAATATCCCACGCAGAATTGAAACACACACAACAGAGGCATTGTTGGGCAGAAATAAAACATGAAAGGGGTGTGTCAAAAGCCCCTGGGGGATGATTGGGGGGGGGGGGTTTCTGGGTGAGTCCTGAGGTTTAGGTGCCAGATCAGTCAACCCTGAACAAAAGGGGGATTTAAATCATTTGCTCATCCGGTTTTGACAAGTACAAAGTCTTCTGTTTGGAGTACAACTGCACTGCCGGCTCAGCTGGGATATTACCAAAATGAATTTACTTGCAACCTTGTAAACCAAACCAATTAAGTAGCAAGTGATAGAGGATCCAATCACCCAGAGGCAGCAAATGCAGCTACCCTAATAAGTATTTCCCCATGAGCTTTATTTCTATAAACTTAATAGGGAACTTCTAAAGGTAGTTTTGGGTTGCAAAGGGGTTTCATCATCTAAAGCAAACCACTGGAGAGTGTCAGAGGAGAGGCCTGCCTTCTAAAAATAAATCCTGTTTCCTGTTAATAATTCAGTGCGCTGCTCTTACTCAGCAGTAATTAAATATAAAAGTCTGTAAGGTTGATTGGGTCAGTAACAAAGCATGCCTACACCTTCCTCTAGTTCTACACACACAGCTCGAAGATGGAAGGAAAGACGGGGTGAGAAAATCAATCAAGTGAGAGTAAATGGAGACAGATAAATGGAAGGCATGTCAGACTGTTGTAGGCCAAAGGAAGAGAGAAAACGTTTGTGTTTGTGTATGTGCGTGTATTTGTGTACGTACAGGCATTCACACACTGTGCAATGAGTCTACACAGAGTCTAATGGGAACACTTACTTTCAGTTGTTCAATCACTTTGCACTGCTCGCTGAATTATGGGAGTTATGGGCTGGTGAAGTATTTTTTGTGAGCCGTGTGTGATTGTCTGGTTGTGTGCGCGCATGGGCGTGCGTGTGTTTTTCACAGGACATGGGGTGAGTTACAGCCACACCCTGGAAGTTTTCTGTCATTGTTGACACAGCAGAGTGGCTGTTTTCCCATATGTGAAACAGCAGATTGCCCTGTGAGCACGCTCTGTTGACCAGCGCTGACAGTTCTGCAGTTCTGCCGGGACAACTTCTTTTTAATGTCAGATGAAAGTGGTGGGGGAAATTTACCAACCATCCAGAGCACTCATTCTCAATCAGCTGAAAAGGTGAAACTACTCTCACAACAAGCAGCAACCTGTGTCTGAATTAAACATGAAACTGATTCTCTAAGACTGACATAGCGCTCATTCCTGCTGTGGCTCAGGCGGTAGAGCGGGTTGTCCACTAACCAGAAGGTTGGCGGTTCGATCCCCGGCTCCTCCATGTAAATTCCACATAATACTGCAATGAGATGTATCATTGGCGGGTGTGTAGAAAGCATGTATATATATGTATGTATATATATGTATGTGTATATATACGGAAGAAAAAAAAAAAAGAGCTGTGTGTGAATGGGTGAAGTGTAAAGAGCTTTCAGTCGATAAGACTTGAAAAGTGCTATATAAGTGCCGTCCATTTGCCATTCCAAAGAGCAGTTACTTCTAACACCGAGTATCATGTCATGCACCTCAAAACATAATCACATTTAAGATTTACTTTCATTGAATTAAAATGTAAAAGGGGGGGCATCATAAATTAGAAGAGGTTCACATAAAAAGTGAATAAGTTGTCATAATGATAATTGTATGGGTTTATTATTGGAGTTTGTGCTTCATAAAGAGAGACAACAAACTGTAATGAACTTGGTGACAGTGTGGCAGATTCACTGAGGAAGGAAATAGTAAACCCTTGGCAGATTATGTGGCTAATCTGATTTGTTGTCTGCTGAACTTCACAGTAGTCGAACAGCTCAGAGTCTATTAGGGTTGTGTGTGTTTGTAGGGCAGCAGCACACCTATTATCTAATGAACCTCTCAGATGGAAGTCTGCTTGTACCAGACTACAAATTATTAGGAGGAAGACATAAACTCTAAGAAGATTTATGAACAGACAGTGGATTTTAAAACGCAGCATATGAAAACGAGGCAGAGTACGGCTACACAGAAATCTAAATCAGGAAGACACTCTTTTCACGAGACTAAACTAAATGTAACAATGTTATTATGCTAACAGCATTAAAGCTGTGTGTGCTCACTGGCTCTGAGAGTTGACAGTGCTAATGCTAGTTCACCTAACAGCAGATAAATCTCTTCACTGGGCTGATTCCAGATTACAGCGACACACTAATCCCCCAAAGCCTAACTGCAGGGTCACAATCTCCAGACAGCCCATCAGCAGCAGCCTACTGTTGCTGAAAATCTCTCCACTTCACTCAACAGGTCTCACAGGGCAGCAGTTTATACTATGGGCATTTGTAGTTCGTTCATGGGTTCTCTTACTCGGAGCAAAGACACTGACAGACAAACACATGCAAAAAGAAAATTATAAACACAAGATTTATCTGTAAATGCAAGATGGAAAATCTCTCTCTCTCTCAAAAAAAAAAAAAAAAAGGTCCTCTTCAGAGATCAAAATGTGCTAAAAACGTTCACGAATAGGGATCACTGGTTAGGGACTTCTTAATGGAAGTCATACATTACTTTGTTTATCTATTCATTTGTAGTAAATCGCCTTGTATTTGCACACACTCAGCAGCAACGAGAGGATTTAGTGGTTGTAGTCAGAAACACACCAGTCAACTTAATTTTGCAACAACCCAAGCGTGTCAAACTGTTAAAAAAAAAAAGGAGGGTAGCAATAATTGCTTTATCAATTTCCTCTTTAGCTGATGGTCTGAGAGAAAGCGTCAGCGAGATTGATCCGCAGTCTTAAGAGTCTGCCTCTCCCCCTGGCATCCCAGACTCCTTGGCCCTCATTTGGACTCTCAGGTGTCAGATTTGCGGCCCTTCTGAAGATTGTGCTGGGGCTGCACAATTTGACACACATTCATGCATGCACAGACGGACAGACACACACACACACACACAAAGACAGTGAAAAAATACACAAATATGACCATACAGGCAGATCTAACAGAGAAAGAAAAGCTTCTCTGCTTCTCTGTTGATTCATTTGTATGAGCGCATGCACAGTATGTCTGGGTTCAAGTGTGCATCATGTCTCCTCTGTTGCCCTCCCGTCTGCTTTCTCAGACAGACATCCTTGTAAGGGAGGTAAGACGGACGCACAGTGAGTAAGACCTGCACTGAGTCACATCTGTCTCCTACAGCCCGCCTGCCTGCCTACCTCATTTGATGACTGGCTGCATCATATATCCCGTCCCCCCGCCCCCACCCACCCACCGCGCATAATTACACCACAGCTCCCATTTGTCCGTGGTGCATAAACAGCTCTTCCTGAAACCCAGTTCTGTCTTCTATTAGATCCCAGAATCATCAGCAGGCCTAAAGATGATTCTGACTGTCAGCTGGGCCCAGACAGCCAGCCAGTCCGAGCCATGCCTGGACAACAATCACATTATCCCAACACAGGAACACAGACAGAGAGAGAAATACAACAATCAATATTGTACACTGACGTCTGTCTGCCCACTTAAGTTCCTCCCAACAAGACACTTCCCACCACAACTGAAAGAGGATATTCAGCTTGAGCAAATGTTCATATCATAGGACCATGTGAGCAAAAAAAACTGCAGAAAGTGCTCCATGTCTGCCTTATGCACATTCAGTTGCAGCACACTGTAGCTCATATGAGAAATTACGAGATAAGATTCCAGAGCATTACTGTCAGTACTGTCACTGCACGTCCTGTTATGAAACAGCGACATGTTTGCCATGTCAGAAAAAAATAGAAATCAGACAGCTTAATCAAAATATTTGACTCTCACTCATGTAACTGCCAAACAAAGGTTTATCTGTGTTCCGATTGGATGTCTTTGGCTTTGTCAGGTCTTTGTCAGGCAGAGTGAGTGGTCCAGCACACATCAGCAACACCTCTCCAGCCATCCATCTCTTTCTCTCTCTCCTCTCTGCCGCCTCTGCACGTTTCACTTTGACAAATGTACAAGAACAGGCCGCTCCTGCAGGACTGTGTGAGGCGGAGAGGGGAGCTATGGATCGGGGGAAATTGGATTTGATAGATAAATGTCTGAGGATAGCATTACTGCTTGCTCCTCCTCTCTCTCGCTTCATGCGTGTGTGCATGCAGACTGCACGTACGAGTGTGGGTTTGTGTGGAAAGACTGTTGAGTAGACTGTTTTTGTGAGGCTACCACCCGGACAGCTCATCTCAATTGCACATTAATGTTTAATGGGGACTAAAAATATCTGACAATATAACGCTTTATGGGCTTTCTGCGTGATGTCTGTGGTCGCAGTCGTTTGTAGAAATCAAACATTGCCAAACCATAGACTCACGGTAACTTTAACAGACACTTTTGCTTGTTTTTAAGTACCTAAACGAACAAAATAATCTGCAAATTAAACTGTCTGTTAGTGTAATTTTGCAATGCTCTGTGTCTTGCCTACAAAACATCCTAATAGTGCTCAAAACATAAAAAGCAGCTTAATTATGCAGTCATGGGCTGAGCGCAATAATGGCATGGTACACTTCCCTGACTTGATCATGACTTTAAGCCATACAGTGATTTGTTTTCTTTTATTTAATGAAGAAATGAATAACTGCAACATGAGAAACAATGAGCTTTGTATCGGTCGCTGCCATGCAAGTCAACAGCATTAAACGGGATGACGTATGAGCATGCATCTGCTGGCATTTTAGTAAAATGGTGGGTCTGACCTGCAGATTTGGGAGTGAATTTGTCCCTGTTGGCAGCACACACAGCCAGCAACCTGTAGCCCAGGTCCAAGTCAAACCCTTGCTGCGCAGCAACGCGACTCACCACCTGGGGAAAGAACAGTGGATCATGAGAATAGCTGACGTCCTTAGGGCTCAAATAAATTTACCATTATGTAAATAGTTGTTTAATCCTTGCATCATTATGAGCACCAGGTCAAAGCAGATGTGGTTCATTCTGAAGTTAAGAGAGAGAAGGGGGGACGAGGAGAGCAATTCATTACCAAAGAATATCTTCAGTAGATTCACTGCATGCAACAGACAATGAGAAATGAACCCACTATCTGCAAATTAGTATTATTTTCATTATCAATTGATCAGCTGATTATTTTCTTGAATAATTGATTAATCGTTTTGTCTCATGAAAAAAACGGCATTCACAATTACTCAGAGACCAAGATGCTGTCTTCAATTTGCTTGTTTTGGCCAACCAAAAGTACAAACCCCAAATATGCTCTATTCTGTTCATTGTCATATATGACCAAAAAAAAAAACAACAAAGATGATCAAATGTCAGATTTGAGAAGCTGAAACCAGAGAATATTTGGCTTTTTTTTCCTTGAAAACAGACTGAAAGCATTAATCAGCTATCAATCAATATTTGGAAATTAATTTTCTGTCGATTGACAAATCAAATAATCCACTAATCATTTCAGCAGCTCTATTTTACAATATTTCTATCTACTATCTATCTTGTTCTCTTATATGAATAACGAACGCTAAATAAACACTAAGCCATAGTTAAGGCATAATAATCCTTTCACTTTCTTAACTGTATTAATATTCTGAGCCACTGCCATCATGGAGCTTCATTCTGACAAACCTACAATAAACACTTGCACTCATACACACAGACACATTGAGATTAATGTGGAGTCTGCAGTCTGGATTGCTCCGGTGATCCACATACAGGATGATTCTTATGACTGCATCAACCTCTAAGAGAGGTGAGAGAGTCAAACCACAGTCACTCTGCAGAACGAACAGAGTCTCGGACGGGTTATCCTCGAACAAGCCCGCTCTGGCCCTAAAGTGAACAGAGTGTGTCTGCTGACCAAAGGTTGCCGGTTCAATTACCCCAGCAGACCAGGTTAATATGGAAATAGTAGATATTGGGAGTTCACTCACTGTTGTTAATGTGAGCTAACCTCATGCCAGCCGAACTGACCAGCAACTGTGTGGGTGCATCGGAAGGCAGAGTAGAAAAAGAGTAAGTAAAGTAGGTTTTAGCATCAAGTGTCCCCTGGGTGAAACACAGGTTAAAAATCCTCCTTTGCTTTCCCATTTTGAGAAGGACCAATCCCCAGCTGTAAGACTTTAATGATCCTTTTGCGTTAATGACTTCAAAAGAGGTTGAAAATTTATGGGACATGTAGCAGGAGCCTCCCGGACTCTAATATTATGTTAAAGGGGATACTGAGTGACATTAAACAGGATTCGGGAGACGGAGTAAATTCTTATTAGTAGGGAAACCCCTCTGCTTTTATCTACCAACACATGACAACTCCTCTGCTTCCTCTGACCTCAAAACACACATTACAACGTTAACAAGGTCAGCTGGGGTGACTGTTAGAGAGCCACTATAACAGCTAGCAGTGATCATAAAGTGCCTCTGTCACAGGTAATATGCCTGCTTGAGCACTGAATGACAAAACTACGGAAATTATGTCAATAAACAAGGTATATTTAATTGTTTTAATCAAGAGATGGTGATATACAGTACAATTCTACAGTTTCCAGTAGATCAGGTTATATTTATTTGAAGCTGTTTAGAAGACACAAAGATACCACTCCAGGAATAAATACTTCAAAACATAATCTATTCAACCCAACCACATTATCCAAACAATGAAAATTCTGACAAACGGTCGAATCATGTTGTTGTCAGTCGTTTAATTTCCTCTGTGACTGAGTCTGCCCTACAGTTTGTACAGGGCAGACAGCCAGCTACAGAGGCTAGCATAGATTCAACATGGATTTTAAAGTGTGTCACCTCGTAAGCCTTTTTAAGCCTAACCTCCCTCACAGAAATATACATCCAGACCCATATTCCTGTTAATATCAAAACAGTGTTGTAAGAGGTGCTGGAGGCTTACTGGCCGTTCATACTCTTTTTGCCCGAGAGAATTAAAAAGACATCATCTTTGTAGTTTATTTCTGCTTGTTGTTGAAATGGTTGCATGTGAAGGACAGCTCCTAGTGAGTTATGCGGGTGATTTTAGTAAACTGGGGTATTAGAGCTAGACATAATGCAGATGTCAACCACACTCTTGATACAGGTATGCATAAAGAAAGAGGAAAAAAAACCCAGAGAAAATTTCAAGCAGACAGATTTAATAGTGCAGCACTTACGGCTTAGTTACCGTATGTCATCTTTTATTAGCTCTGGAGCCGATACTCCATCAGGGATTGGAGGATGACCTCCATATGTGCAACATGCCAGAGGGAACAGACGTCTCCACATGAGGCATACGTTCAGTTTCATTCAGCTATGACAAATCTCATGGGGCTATGATTCAAAGTGATGCACACTCATCTTTAAATTTCAACTGAGCGCTCCGGTACAAAACCAGTGAGGTAACATCATGAGGACAAAACCTTTGCAAGATTGCATGGACTTGTTGCACGCTGTAATTCTCCAGATAAGAAGCCGTTTGCTCTCTGAGTCTGATGAAACAATTTAGTTGATGGAAAAAGCCCCATGCTGAGAGGGATCTCAGTGGTGGGCTCCATTGTATAGCTCTTTATCAGCCTTTAAGAGGCTTTCATTGTGATTTACACATTAATGAGCATTTATCTGTTTGCTCACGCTACCACCTCAGCCGGGGACAATGTTCCTTCAGTGTTTCAAAGACTGATCTTAGAGACAAACATGTGAAACTTGCAATTCTCTACTCTAAAGCCTCTTTCAAACATGTGACTGTGTATGCAATTGTGTGTGTGCGCGCGTGTGCGTGAGTTTTTTCACACACCTGGTGCAGGCCAGCTCTCTGGCCCGGTGTCCAGATCAATGAGTAGTAGCTGGTGAACTGAAAGGCGCAAGCCAGAGGTGACTGGCTACCCACAGTCTTGTTCAAGCCTCTTTTTAGTGTGTGTGTGCGCGCGTGTGTGTGTGTGTGTGTGTGTGTGTGTGTGGGTGCGTGTGTGTAAAGCACAAAGTGGAGACAAGCACTGGGTGACAAGGACATTAACCTGTGTCACTGGCCCCTGACAGCCTCAGCAGCTGCCTTGGATAACTGCTGGATACAAACCTGGTGCGGTTATAGCCTGCTACTAACTGCTTTTACTCAAATTTCTAGGGGAAAAAAAGCATTAACCCAAATGCCAAATGTCAATATGAAAATAACATGAATGTGGTTGCAAGTCTATTGTCTAGGTTAACTTGCAGTATTTGAAACGCGGGCTAAAAGCTTCAGAAGTGGACACATTCACCCATTGTTTTTTCTTTGTTTTTCTTAGTATCCTAAATCTAATTATTGCTTTGCTCATATCTCCTAAAAAGTACCTGAAAAAACCCAATGAAAACCATAATTAGTGTTTGCGTACCGTCAGACATCCCATGAGACTTTGCTCGAAAGGTCGCTGGAAGGCTCGGGGATCTCCACACCAGTCGAGCAGCTCTGTGGCTGCGGAGTGGAAGTTGGCCGGGTTCTGTAAGTGCTGTGCAAACAAAGAGAAAAGAGGCTGCCATTAGAAACTATGGGAAATAATGAGCGTTATTTTTTTTTTTTACATTAAGTACAAATTGGAAAAACACTGTAACCAAATAGTTTCGCAGCCTTGCGCTCTCCCACCAAACTGCCTCGATTTAATGTCTTGTGTTTCTGCACAACCCTGTGAGGACCTTGACTCCTTCCAATTTACGCCCACTCGGAGCTCTGATGCATTGTGGGAAGAAGATCACACCCATATCAACAATGATGCCAGTGTTTCTCGATAATCTCTCTTGGCAACACCCAGCCCTCACCCCCATGACCTACACAGCAACCAAATCCTTCCCTCCAATCCTCCTTCTCTCTCTTCATCTCATTCATTGCCTGTTTTCAGAATGTAACAGAGCCTCGGCACCAGAAGTCCACTTGCTGGCTTGGCTGTGCACAAAGAAAACAACCTTGGTCCTGGCAGCTATGTGTGCAGACTCAATATGCGCAGTTGGTGTGTTGTCTAATCTCTTTCAGTCTCTGTCTGTCTCACTCGCTTGTTCACTGAGGCCTGAAACAGTTGAGTCTTTTCTTCCCAGTGTCTGAAGGCCACTCAAGCTGGCAGGACACAATAAGCGGTTTTAAAATTGGGCTCCCTTTCTTCACGGCTCAGGAGGTTAATAGCTCTGAAATGGCACAGAGCTACAGCTTGTTCAGTCGGTGAGATTGAGGCCACTTGAAAGCATTTATTATTCTCATCTGGAGATGAAGCATCTTGTTTTGTGTGTTCCTGCAGAGAAGGTAGAACTATTGTCTTTAGGGGGCAGCAGAGGTGAGCGTTTTTGAAAGGGCAGCTTTTCGTTGGTTTGTGACAAAGGGGCTCTTCGGTGCGAACGCAGCCTTACATGTCAGGCCTGGTGCCCGCCCACTGAGAAAATCTCAGAGCTTCCAACGATATCATGAGCTTCAGGAGAGGCCTTGAGTGACTCATCTTTTGTGATGCGAAGATTAGCCATTATAGAGTTAGCTGCGGACTCTCGCATGGGTTTGACTGATGATGAAGAGAAGCAAGGAGAGTAAGAGAAAGTGAGGGATGCTCTTGTTGAGTGAGAGAGAGGAGAAGAGCCTGTTCTAGATGAGTGATATAATCTGGCATTATTGCTGCTTGATGGGAGGCGTATCAGCCTCCAGCGCGAGAGGAATCAGAACTGGCACAGCAGGGGCTGTCTGTCTAGATCTGAACTCACAGCTCGTCCTGCTGCAGTGCTCGCCACCGACTCTGCCTGACAACCTCGACTCTGGTGTGAGGGGGAGGACAGCAGAGTGAAATAGCGCCGTTGAGTTTCAGGAGGAGGATGGGGCCTGAGCTGTTCTTGTTGTTGTTACTGTTCAGGGTTGGATGAGGACAAGAACTGGGAGAGAGGGGGGAGAGGGCTGAGCAACAGCAGGAGCAGTGTTGGGGTTTCAGCAGACAAACAGCCAGAGGTTTGACAGAATATCCTCTGTGAGATGATGGACTGACTTACCCCTTTTTCAGACCAGCCAAGGATCAGGCTGTTCAGTGCCTACCTGGCTGCATGAAAAACAGCATAACACCTGGCTCTCTGCCAGTGGCTTTCCCCAAACCAAAACAACACCCTGCTGGCAGAGCTCAGAGCTCACTGACTAACTCTGTGCCTTTGAAGTGTGGTTTACTACGAGCTCTATTACAGCCAGAGCTGAGAAGTGTATAAACCAAACTACAATTAGTGCATCCATTAAGCTAGATTTGTTAATTCAGGCTATTTAGAGTTTATCAGTGACGCCTAAGAAAGTAATTGAGGAGGCTTTGGGAAGTAAGTAGTGTCAATTCCATTAATGTCAAATTTTACTCATGCGAGAAAAGCCGACATTTTGGAAATACAGCTATCAAAGATTTTTGATGTCAAGCACATTGCTATAAGCAGGGCTCCAGACTAAATTTTCCACCGGTAGCAATGGTGCTACTAACTTTATCAGTCGGTCGCACCAGCAAATGATTTGGTCAGTGTGAGTTCCTCTTTCACTATGTTAAAAGCAGTGTTGAACTTGATGACCATTTCATTCTCCTCCGTTGAGAGGTGACTCTCGTCTAACTGCTGAAAGGAGTGGGGAGGGGCTCAGTGTTTCGGGCGATGCATCGGTCACTGCTGGGTTTTGTGTTTCATATGATTTGATGTGCACCTTCAAAGTTTCAGGCTTTGACTGTGTTGACCTGGTAACAAGTTTAGAGCTGCCTGCAGGGGATGGGCCACATTGCCTACAATTCACACACAACACAGCTTTCGCCTCGTTCCATAACCAAGGGTACTGCGTTAGCCATTGTGGTTGAAAGTAGTACTTCTTCATCTTCACTGGCCCAGTCAGTCTCTCCCTGCCTGCAGCCGCACACTCATCATCAGTTGTGTCTGAGTCGGGACCTCTTACCGGCTCTCCCTCTCCACCAGACTCCTCCTCTCTCTCCTCATTTTATTTTTAAAAATAATCAGCTATGGATTGCTTCATCTTTGGAACACGGTAACAGCAGAATGGGCTGCTACGCAAAGCGCTGATGATGACACGCATAGATAGTTTATGTAGGGAGAGACTCACTGTACCTGCGCCCTCAGACGAATGCGACCACGTGAAATTTTGACTCACACACTGTTAAAAAATGGTTCGCATATGCAACCAAAATGGTCACAGTCTGGAACCCTGTATATGTAATCAAAGTAAAAGAATTGAGTCAATGGGAGCCCGTTTAGATAAAGGTTTTAATAGTGGCTGCTCAGAAGTTTAGGTGGGAGTGGGGCAGGGGGTTTAAGAGAAGGCACAGTGAAAAGGGATTTGTCACCTCATAATCGCAAGCTCAAAGACCTATCATTCACTGATTCACTGTAAGGCATGGTTACATATGCATGTTGGGAGATATAAAGGATCGCACCCACATAACATAAACAAATATGCCCACAACCAGCCAACCAGCCAGCGAGTTTTTGTAGACTATTAATCACAGGCAGAGGCGGTAGCCCTGTTTTATGTCTGTCTGTCTGTCTGACTGTGTCTTTCAGTCTGTATCTGTCTGAGACGAGTCTCCTGAAAGCTGGCAGTCAAGGAAACAGTTAAGCAAAACCACAACAAGGGCCGGCATGCGTCAAGAGTCAGGAACGTGATGTAAGGGAGCACACCGGGAGGACCAGGAGGAGGAAAAACAAAAGGGAAAAAAAAAAAAAAAAGAGCGAAGTGGAGTCTGTTATGTTGCTAGTCTCTTTGAAGTCTCTTCTTGTGTTCACTGCCAGATTTGCCTCCCTCTCTCTCTCTCTCTATGACCCTGTGCAACATGATCTGAGTGACTGGAGCTAATGGCCAGAAAAACTGATGCCCATATAAGGTGCTAAGAGGAGAAAGGAGTGTAAGAAAGGAGAGGAAATGCAGATGAAATGCAGATTCTTCTTTGCCCCTAGAAAATCCATGTCTGCATTGCACTGACAGAAGTTGAAGGGGGAATAAAAAGCTGCTACACATGCGTCTTTATACACACCTGTTTGATGCACTGCAGCCTGTCATTGGTCTGCTGGATGTGCCGGTCCATTGATGGTAACGTGTTCATCTTGATGTCTCTACCGGGACGCCATTAAAAGCTCTTTACCCTGTAAGAGAAGAGGAGGAGAGGTACAGCTGTTAGAACAGGTTTCTGTCAGGTCACCCATGTGAAGAGTTTGCAGCCTATGAAGTTCAAACAGCATCATAGCAGCCTGACAAATACTCAAAAAGGGAAGCCAGCTTGTTTATGCACTGACTCATCGAAGGGCTTGATCTGCCTGAAGCGCTTTTTCTTTGGCAAACGACAAAACTGAGATTTTCCACTGCAGCACTGTTAACGACAAATGGACACATTATGCAAGTGAAGCTTCAGTTGCTTTACATTACATATGAGAGAAAAATCTAACACTCACTACAATCAAGAAAGGACATCAACTGCAATCTGCCTTTAAAAGAAGCAAGCCTCACGCCAAGGTTATCAATGTGGCATGGACAACTAATTTTTGCCCACATCTAACAGCTGATAAGACTCAGCTTTGCCCCATCTCTTTCTTCCTGTGTGTATCTTGTTTTGGTCCAATCGGTGAGCAGCAACAACAAGAACAATTACAGCCCCATGCTCACTACACTGACTATCCTGGAGAAATGGACTGGGGCTGCATTAATAGGTATTGTGCTAGTTTGCCAGCGAGGCCTCCGTCCATCACGATCCCTCTGTGTTCATCTCCATCAGTTTTGGTCTGCCTCAGATTCCTCCACACAAAAGGCAAGCTGAGAAACCACAGGTGGGAGCGGGGGGCAGGGCTGTAGAAAGCTGCTCAGTACTGATAAAGGGTCCCCCAAGATCCCCTGCTGTGAGAAACAGAGCAAGAGAATGAATACGATGGAAGCATAGAGCTCAGCCAGGGAGTTTTCATGTGTAATGCTCAGTCTGGTGTGCTTATCTTAGAAAGAGTATTGCAAATATGCACACGGTTTTTCTCCCTCTTTCTCTCTTACACACACACGCGCGCGCAAGAACATGTAAACACAAGAGCTTGAATGCTTCACTTTGATTAAGCGTAAAGGTAAAACTTCAAAGGAACATTTTGAGAATGAGAGTGTATTACTAATCCTCTGAGCTTAAGCATTACCAGAGAAGAATTACCTGGCGTGCACTTACAAAGTCTTTAACATTAGTGGATACACTGCTCGCATGAGTAAGGGGAACATTCTGCTGCAAATGTGGTAAAAATGGTGGGCAGCCAAATGTCTCATGTCAGGTCACGTGGACATGATGTTGAGGTGGTTGCTGTGAAAAGTCCCTACAAAACAGCTAACTTTACATCCTGCAGGACACAAAGCCCCTTCGACCGCACATAATATAACCATAACTTAGGGTGGCCTAATTTTGCTGTGCTGTGGTGCCTGCGAGCATCCAGCAGATGTCTCCCTCTCCTGCTGCTAACCAGCATGTCTCTTTCACACACTACACCCAGAGCAAGTGGTCCAGAGAGGGCTCCTTTAAGCCCTGACAAGTGCTACAAATCCCCTTCAGGAGCCAGGCAGCTCCACGGACCACTAACAGGGCACGCTCCAGCCCAGTGCTGGCCGCCTGACCTTGTGGCTATTGATTAA